>NC_090726.1:171964416-171994416 GCF_036898095.1 Palaemon carinicauda
AAAAACACGTCTAAATGTGCAAAATTTATCATATATATATATATATATATATATATAGTATTTATGCATACGTTGTCAATTAATATATAAATTAGGTATTTTTATAATTTCATTGCCATGGGAAACAGTAAAAAGGGTAAACACACACATCATGGAATTATGCGACTTTTTTTTTCTCATTTGAAAATAAATAAAACACAGTTTTAAAAATATCTTATCAGATTATGCTTATGTGTGAGAAGATGATGGTGTTGGCCCTTCGTGCTCTACTTATTTTTGTTTCTTATCCGTTCCTTCAGATCTTTTTTTTTTTTTTTTGCAACTTTTCTGACAACGTATTTCTTCTTCCATATAATCATTCGATATCACTATTTACATATATCTTTACTATATCTTAGTTCTTTATTAGCTAGCACATATTTTTATCCAACTAATGAAAACATTTGATTCAAATATCACTATTAAAAAATTGGCAAACACCACCGGCTGACCTCCATTAATGACTATTAAGATTAAACATCTTTTTCAATAAAGATCAGGTTACTGAGAATGTGAAAATGTTGTGAAAACAGTTTTTCATTAGAGGAGAAAAAGGATGACTTATTGGATGATAATTATTGTGTTCTCTTCTATTTTTAACAAGGTTGCTTAGGATTAAGGTATACAAAATCACACGCAATCGTGTTCGTAACTAATGTTCACCCTTAATGAAATTGGGAATGAGATTATTTCAAAAAATTTTGTTTTTTCATTTCATAATTTATCATCTTACAATATTTCATTTAATTGATAAATACTTTTATGAATATATATTACAAATTCTTTTGCAAAAATATTCGACCATTGTTTTATTTCTCAACTGAACGTTAATCTATAACACACTATTCCCCTAATTTATTCATACAATAAAAAGAATGAACTTATAAACGAATTTAAGGAACCTTGTCATTTTATACTTTCAGAAAAAGTCAACCAAAAAATATATATATATATATATATATATGAACGTACATTTATGTATATGTGTGTATGTATGTATGTATATATATATATATATATATATACATATATATATATATATATATGTGTATATATAAATATATATATATATATATATATAAATATAAATATATATATATATATATATATGTATATATATATATATACATATATATATATATATATATATGTATGTATGTATATAATTATGTATATATATATATATATATATAAATATATATATATATATATATATGTATGTATATAATTATGTATATATATATATATATATATGTATATATATATATATATATGTATATATATATATATATATATACATAATTATATACATACATATATATATATATATATATTTATATATATATATTTATATATACATACATATATATATATATATATGTGCGTGTGTATATCTATTTATATATATATATATATATATATATAAATATATATATATATATGATAAGTTTTGCACATTTTTACGTGTTTTTCATATTCAAATAAGCCATATATATTTTGATATATTAATGTCTGGATTCTCTTAACGACCTCGGGATCAGAGCCCCAGGCGAAATCTCACAAAGACAAGAGCTTGGCTCCGGCCGGGAATCGAACCCTGGTCGGCAAGCTTATATAGACAGTGACTAACCCATTCGGCCGAATGGGTTAGTCACTGTCTATATAAGCTTGCCGACCAGGGTTCGATTCCCGGCCGGAGCCAAGCTCTTGTCTTTGTGAGATTTCGCCTGGGGCTCTGATCCCGAGGTCGTTAAGAGAATCCAGACATTAATATATCAAAATATATATGGCTTATTTGGATATATATATATATATATATATATATATCTGTGTGTGTGTGTTTATATATATTTATATATTTATTTATTTATATATAAATATATATTTATATATATGTATATATACGTACATGTATGTATATATATATATATATATATATATGTATATATATGTATATATATATATATATATATATGTATATATATATATATATATATATATCATCAGAGAAGGTGGCAATAACCAGTAATTTATATTTCTCAAAGTGGACAGGGAAATCGCCAGTTCTAAAATCTAATTTTATATATATTCCGCCTTTTTGTGATCTTCATTATCACATCATCCAGGTCTACAAATAAGAAGTACATTTATAACATTAAGAAACAGTAATAAAAAATATACAAATATAAAAAGTAAAAATTAGTAGAAAAACAAAAAAATTCAAGTAAAAATTTGTATAAAACAGAAGTGGAACCAACCTTGCAGAAGCGCAAATAAAAACTGTATGGCATCAACAATTACAGAACAAAACAACGAAAGCTATGACGAGTACAATTGAGTGGAGGAAGCTTGATTGTTTATCGATGGAACTAGTGTTTTAATCAAAATTTACTCCAGAATAGGCAAGTCAAGATAATTAGATACCTGTCCTATAATGTTAAAATCTTCATTGTCAATATTTATTTTGCACATTTAGTATGATTGCGAATATTTGAATGTTATGGGTTGGATATTCTGCAACCTGTTCGTAAACTAACAACTCTATGAGAGTCAATTCTGACCTTCAACAACCTCTCGGTTTTTCACTTTAAGGATCGATTGAGTCGTTTGATGTCCTCTGGTGTAGTGTATCGATATATTTGCCCAAAGTGTAACTCTGGGACCTACGTAGGTTCTACCAAGAGGTTGTTGAAGGTCAGAATTGACTCTTATAGAGGTGTTAGTTTTCGAACAGGTTGCAGGATATCCAACCCAGAACATTCAAATATTCGCAATAATATTGGTTCAACATGTAATATTACTTACTTTAATTTACTTAAAATGTTTTTTTGAGGCATAATAGTAGTTTTCTCAAGTACTAGTTTTCAGAATGAGTAACGCTCTGTTATATATCTGTTATCAGCTTCATGAGCCTTTAATTATTTCCTTACTCAATATTTAGGGATTTGTGAAGCACACTTCTTCATATCCTACTCGTTTTTTTAAACTTACAAATTTTTATGATAAAACCAATAATTTCCCTGCTATATAACAGGAATATTATAATAACCATCTAGGATGGGGTAAATACAATATATTGCCAATTTTAGAAATAATTTCTCGAAGTGTTTGTCTAAAAATCTTGAAACGATTACTGCGATATGAGCTATAATAATTGTGTTTATATTTATGATTATTATCATAATAAGTTTTGTTATGTAATTGCTAATAGTTACATATATACATATCCAACAATTACTTAAATGAAAAGAAGTTTCTACTGAATCTATTATGCTGCATGAAAAATCTAATATGATGCTACTTTATAACTGTGTGGGGAAAATCTAACATTATGTAAGAAATTCAGTAGGGTCTTAAACAGGAATAATTGCATAAAGTGGAAGTTGGAAAGGAAGTGATGTCCTTTGAAAAAGAGCACTAGTCATAGATTATTTGATACTTTAATATATAGGTTTTTCTCTGGGAAATTGTTTTTATTGATTGAATAGGAATAATTTAATAACCTCCTATGAAACTAAGTATACAGAAAGGTTTTTTTCTATTTCAAGGATCCATTCTTAGGTAAAGTTTTTTACATACATATAAATATATATATATATATATATATATATATAACATACATACATACATATATATATACATATATATATATATATATATATGTAAATATATATACATATTTATATACATATATATATATATATATATATATTATATGTATATGTATATATATATATATATATATATGTATATGTATATATATATATATATATATACGTATATATATATATATATACATATATATATATATGTATGTATATATATATATATATATGTATATATATATATATATATATATATCCCGTGACATAGCCGGAGGACACATCAACCTGGAAGTCAGCAAATAAAAGTTTCTTTTAGGCGTCGATATCTCTTTCCTTCCCGGCTTCTCGGATCACTATGATAATTATTTAATCGTGAACTATGTTTTAATGAAATGCATGGTTAAAAACTGTATAAAGCTGGTGCAATTTTGTGTTTGAATTGCTTTAATGAAAGAAAGTTTTAAAAGGAAATAAGCTTGATACACGTTAAAATCAGTCTATAATCGTTTTATAGTCACCTGGTCTAACTATGCGGCCTAAATTTTAACATCTTGATTAAATTGAGTATTACTGAATCATTTGACACAAGCCATATAATTTGTACTTGGGCTCTGCCTGTAACACCATATATACATTTTTTCTATTTTCTTTATTAGAGAATTCTACTTTTTTATTTCTTGTGATTTACCTAAGGCAAGTGTGAATTATCGATAGTGTGATTATTTAATCTGTTTTGAGAAACTACTGCTTGTTTCTGTTTTTTATGGACAAAGTGATTTTTTTAAGAATTGCATATTCTCTTTTGTAGGGAAATTTAATTAACATTTTTGAAAGTTATCCATACTATTCAATCTTAAAATTTTTGTAGGTGAGGAGTATAACCTAAAATAAATTGCTAGATAGTTTCATATTATTAATTTTCCTGCCTCTGACTTACTTTCTAAAATTGTATAACGAAAACATAACAGCCGAAAACAAAAAATATAATCATTAAATTATTTAGTGAAAGAATATTATGAGAATTTCTTATCTGACACCTAATAATTGAAGTCATATGAGGTTTGAGACTTGTTGCTAAATAAATGATATTTTTGAGACCACCCAGATACATTTTGCCTAGGTGTTATACCTAATAATTACACATATTAGAGCATTACAAATGGATCTGCATTTCGCTTACTGTTGTATAGAAACTTGTTGAGTGATTTATCATACCAACAAACCATTTCACTCTTCACACACAGTATGCAAGAGAGAGAGAGAGAGAGAGAGAGAGAGAGAGAGAGAGAGAGAGAGAGTCATAAAAATAATATCAACTATAATCATTTAAATTTGTATAAGTACACACCATAATTCTTCTTATATAATTGTACTTTACATGAAAAAGGTGAAATATTATAGCTCATTGTAGAAGAATAGTGAAAAAAAAAAAAACATTGCTGACAACCGAGAAATTCTAATACATTATTCAAAGAGAATGTTTCCTTTCCCCCACATTTTGGAAGCAGGGACATATGCAATTACCACAACGAGAAATTCTAATACATTATTCAAAGAGAATGTTTCCTTTCCCCCACATTTTGGAAGCAAGGACATATGCAATTACCATAACAAACACAGTAGGTGGTAGACCTCTGGAGTTTATTTTGTATTCAGTTTCATTCATACCTTCTCTCTCGTTTTTCTATCTCGCTTTGTATATAATATATATGCATGTGTTCAAATACAATATATTCTTACGAAGCTGCTCTAGTGTTGAGTAAATACAGTAGTTTATTAATGATTTTATTTGTTTTCATTTGTGCAATGAAGAGGTTAGCCAGCTCTCAAAATGAGTTCTTTTCGTGTAGGTTTAAGTTTATCATGTAAATTACGTAAAACTTTCGTAATTAATTTCATTGTATTTTTTAGTCAATTCAGTATACATAAATCTATGCTATTTTTAAGAATTAACTTTTCATTTAACATATTTTTTTTTTAAGTGTTACTTGAACTGATTGTGAGTGTTATATTATTTTTGCCAGATATGAACAAGGGCTTATGTAATGTGCTTTCATATATTTATGAGGTATTGCGTCATGATTGTAAGAAAATTAGCAATTTCTTATATTGTGTCAAGTGCTCTTGAAGATTCCTCAAAAACATGGTGAGAGATGTTATCTTTTTTTTTTCAGGAAAGTATCGCTGTGTTTTGGTATACATGAGAGTTCCCTGAAACACAGAATTCATCTCTTGATATTTTCATCTAGCTGATAACTCTGACACCATTAGGCTAACCCCTATCACTACCATATCCAGGACCTGGAACATTCTGGAATTAGCTGAGTTTCATATAAAGGCGACCCCAAGGAATCTTAGATAAAATAGAGGATCCTCGCATTAAGTCAGAACCATTTCCTCCTGTCTCACTCACATGCAGATCAGTTTATTCTTTTAAGAGTTCAGGGTAATTTTAAAGTTTTGTTAGAGCTTTTGTAACTGGCCATATAGTAAGCTAAAAGGTATTTGTATTGCTATATGGTTAACTATATTCATTGATTGCTAAAACTATTTGAATACTGTGTAAAATTTAATTCTAAGTGGAATAATTGCTTTTATAATTTTCATAAGTATTATTTCTCTTCTCTTAGTTTAAGGTTTAATCAGATATAATATTTCAAGACAAGTGATTATATACTTCTCTGTTCGAAACAGTTTTTTCTTTTTCTACTTTATTTTTGTTTTTCTGAAAATTCTTTTAAAGTAATGTAATTTATATAGAATATATAAATATATATATATATATTTATATATATATATATTTTTTTTTTTTTTAAAGAGTATATCATTTCACTCAATAGTATTTATTACATACTCGCTTGTATATGTAAAGACTCGAAGTAGGAGTTGTTTGAATAATTATTTAATATAATTACCCATTTGTGTTTTGAGTGCACTTAAGAGACCTTTGGATATTCAGTGTTTTATATAGTTTTCTGGGGGGAGTTATATAATAATCTCAATTTGGGTATTAAAATTTCCAAGTGTAATAGTTCTTACGTGACAAAAAAATTTTGAGTTTAAAACTCAAGAGGTTGTATAGCTTCCTGGCCATAAAATATATAACATGATATGTTTGATTCTCAAACACGGGACCAATATATAATATATTCTTGGTGCCTAAACATGAGAGCTATTTTATAATAATATTTATGCAACGGCTGTTTATAGACATATACTAATACATGTACGAACACGTGGATAAGCAATATATATATATATATATATATATATATGTATGTATATATATGGCCTCTAAATGCATGGTCAACGTGACCTGGCCTTTCATTAGAAGGGGTTACGGTACGATCCCAAGTACGAGGTAGAAATTTATATTTATTTGAGCACGATATTGTGTTTATATCTAGTCACATATATATATATATATATATACATATATATATATATATATATATACATATATATATATATATATATGTGTGTGTGTGTGTATATATATATATATATGTATATATATATATATATATATATGTATATATATATATATATATATATGTATATATATATATATATAATTCTTTTTATATTAAATGAATAGGTAAGCCAAAAAATTCCTATAGATACCATTCTGTATATATCAACAGGATTAGGTTGAGGACACAGAAAACATGGTCGTTTTCCTAACTTAGTCTTCAAACATATTTTTTTTCCTTTTTCTGATAAAGTAGGAGAAAATACTTGGACTTACTGAAGCTGAACTATTCTCTCTCTCCCAATTCTCTGAATTCCTTGGCTATTTCATCAAATGTGAATGGAATAGAATTAATGATGGGCGTAGAGAAGCAAAGGGTATCATACCAGATGGCATGTGTAGGGAAAAGGAGAGCATTAGGTAAATTCTCTGTTGTTAGAATATCGATATAGAGGTTGAGGCAAAACGGATTTTGAGCGAAGCGAAAAATCTATTTTTGGGTGAGATGGCCATGTCGTCCTGATGGAAGTTCCTATAGGGTAGCTTCCTAGGGTATATTACAACTACGGCGATATTCCCAGAGAATTTACCTTAAGGTACCAGAATTCTAACTCCTGGAGCGAGTATCCCTCGTGAAAGGGATATCGCGACATATCAGAGGACGTATTCTAGACACGTCACATGGCAATCTACATCCTGGACAGAGATTTCGTCTCGTAGGAGGTGATTGGCGAGATACGAATTCGGGAAAGAAAAAGGGGAGCCGCTCCCAAGGCTTCCCTATCCCCCGATTCGTATGCGTGCCTGGCGCCAATCCTGGCGCCATCTGTATTCCTTGTAGCGTACACGAGGTGCTACAGATACTGTATGTAGGGAGGGGTCCTACAGCCCTTTCTAAGAAAGGCAAGGGCGGGTCCATCAGGACGACATGGCCATCTCACCCAAAAATAGATTTTTCGCTTCGCTCAAAATCCGTTTTTTGGGCTCAAGCCATGTCGTCCTGATGGAAGTGTACCAGAGCATTACTGTATCTGTGGATTCTCAGAACGTGCCGTACTCCCCGGAGGTAATTTTTTCCCGGTCGACTAGACCTAGAGACCTAAGATGTTACCGTTATACATCTTTTCAACTAACTATAAACTATGTTAGAGCTTCCTGCCCCCTACAGGGAAGAGTCCTACTAGACTCTGGAAAAGTCTCGAAGAGTAAATATATCTATGTATGAATACCAGGCAAGCTAAGATAGTGGTCTCGCCCTATATTAAGTAAAGCATACTTTGTAAAGGACCACTGCGTCAATATGAAATATCGACCAGTTTTCCGCACAATACTTGTATTGGACAAAGGTTTTATATCCGCATAGGAGGAAAACCAATGCAACATAGCTTGCATAAAGGAACAATTCTATTAGAATTATCCCAGATAAGGTACATAGAATGAATGCTCAATTATACCAATAAATTGACACAGGTGAAGGAGACGCAAGGTTCTCAAGAACCAGATTATTGACAGGCAATAAATAGACAGGTTAACCACAATTATATATATATATATAAGAAGAGGATAACCCAAAACTTTAAGCATAAGTATGATAGTAAACAGAGCTTGTTTGTCTGAAAGAAAAAACATTAGATGCCACTTTTAAGATACCGAGGTATCAAAGTCATAAAAGCCTGTATTACAAATCAATGACATTAGCGTTAGAAACGCTCGGCACACATGTCTGCACTTATGCTAGGTTCACTTTCGGAAATGGAACAGTCTGGATGGGCAACACAGTGCCCTCACTTAGTTTGTAGTACAGTATGTAACTACACACTCACCCTGGAATTAATCGTCCCAATTAAGACCACTGTTCCTCGCAGAGTTAAACAGTAGTGTTAACACCGCGACCCACTGCTACCACAGATCTCTTTTAGTTCCTCTACTTGCTTCGCATAGTGGCGAAAGAACACTCTGGAAGACTTCCAGCCAGTGTATGAACGGAGATGTTCAAAATCCATACAATTAAAGAAATTTAAGAATGAGGCAACTTTCCTCGGATCGTGACCTGCGGGTGTATTGTCAGGATCCGCTCTGCGAATAAAATATGTGATTTTCGCTCTGAGTTGATTCAGAGATAAATTTGAGCCTGATGTTTCTCCCCTGAATAGTTGACCACCCTTGAAGTCTGAAGTTCTATGAAGATA
Source organism: Palaemon carinicauda (assembly GCF_036898095.1). NCBI lineage: Eukaryota > Metazoa > Arthropoda > Malacostraca > Decapoda > Palaemonidae > Palaemon > Palaemon carinicauda. The sequence goes on from NC_090726.1 coordinate 171,973,722, forward strand.
GACCTTTAGGCATTCTACTGGACATAGAGATGCATCTTCTTTTAGAGGGCAGATTCTCCAGGGACCCCACCTGTTGGTGGGTAACTCATTCTTGGCGAGAAACGTAGGATCCGGAAACAGGTTCAGTTCTCCCCCATCCAGGAACTGAACACGACCTGCCTCTCTCGAGAGGCTACAATCTCACTAACCCTGGCCCCGGACGCGAGTGCAAAATAGGAAAATAACTTTTTGTGTCAAATCCTTTAACGCACACTCTTCATTGCTCAACAGAGAAGCGAAATGAAGAACTTGTCTAAAGACCATGAAATGGGCTTTGGAGGTGCTGAAGGTCTGAGCCTAGCACAGGCTTTCGGGACTTTATTAAAGATCTCGTTACCTAGGTCGACCTGGAAGGCATATAGAATGGGTCTTGTCAAAGCAGACTTACACGCTGATATTGCCTTCTAGTAGATTTGCACTTATATTCCTCAAGGAAGTCTATACTGGCTTTCGAAATCCCGAAACGCTTTCTCACCGCTAGGGAGAGAAAATCATGAGCTGCAGGGTCCGGGTTTTCTGTAATGAAGCGCAGACAGTTGACTTCTGGACTCGCTGGGTCAGAACTGGATCTGGTAGTGGTACAAACTTCAGCTACAGTTCCAATGCCAGGAGGAACCACACGCTGTTCGGCCACTTGTGGGCCACTATTGCCGCTACCCTTTGAAGGATCTCAGTTTGTTGAGGACCCTCAACAGAAGGTTGTGAGGAGGGAACAGATAAATCTTGGACCATCTGTTCCAGTCGAGGGACATCGCGTCGACTGCTTCCGCTAAGGGGTCCTCGTACGGGGCACGTACAGGGGCAACTTCTTGTTGTCTTTCGTCGCAAAGAGGTCTATCTGCAGTTCTGGGACTGATTCAGAATGAAGGAGAATGATCCTGCGTCTAAGGACCATTCCGACTCTATCGGTGTGAACCTGGATAGAGCGTCCGCTGTCACATTGCGGACTCCTTGAAGGTGAACTGCCGACAGGTACCACTTCTTCTTTTCCGCCAATCGGAAGACGGCCAACATCACCAGGTTGAGAGGTGGAGACCTCGATCCATGTCGATTCAAATATCTCACAACTACCTCGCTGTCTATCACCACCTTATGTGGATCGAGTGACGCGGGGAGACTTTCTTTAAGGTAAGGAGCACTGCCCTAGCTTCTAGAAAGTTTTATGTGCAAGGTCTTGAATAGCCAGGACCAAGTCCCCTGGACTTTTTTCCGATGAGAGTGACCTCCCCATCCCTCCTTCGAGGCGTCTGAGTGAATCGTCACCGACGGGGGAGGTGGCTGAAGAAGAACCGACTTCTTTAGATGTCTGGCTTAGGACCAAGGCCTGAGAAGAGTACTTAGCCGAAGCGGCTGGTCTTCTCAGATCTCTTCACGCGTTTGATGCATAACTTCTCCAAACTCCGATTGCATCCTTTAGCTGTGCTCTTAGCACTGGGTCTGTCACCGAAGCAAACTGGAGAGAGCGCACAACTCTCTCCTGCTCGTGTCTTGATATCCTTTCGGAATCTTGAAGTCTCTTGACAGAACCCGCTATCTCCTTCCTTTTCTTCGCCGGGGTGGAGAAACGGTGTGACAAAAGGTCCCAGTGGATTCCAAGCCACTGGAACTTTTGAGATGGAGAAAGTCGAGACTTTTTCTGTTGATCTTGAAGCCTAGGTACTCTAGGAACTGGATCACTTGACTGGAAGCTTGCAAGCATTCTGTCTCGGATGCTGCCCACACCAACCAGTCGTCCAGGTAGGCTACTACCTGAATTCCCTTTAGGCGTAATTGTTTGAGAGCTACGCTCGCAAGCTTCGTAAAAATCCTTGGGGCTATGTTTAGCCCGAATGGCATGGCTCCGAAGGCGTATAGTCTTCGTTGTAGCCTGAACCCTAGGTAGGGGGAGAGTCGATGGCTAATTGGGATGTGCCAATAGGCGTCTGACAAGTCTATAGAGACGGAATATGCCCTCTTGGGCAGTAAGGTCCTTATGTGTTGCAGTGTTAGCATTTTGAATTTGCAATTCACTATGACCTTGTTGAGTGGCGACAAGTCCAGAATGACTCTGAGCTTTTCCGAGTCTTTCTTGGGAACACAAAACAGCCTCCCTTAGAAATTGATGAGCTTCACCCTTCGGATCACCTTTTTTCTCCAACAGTTCTTGAACGTACTCCTCCATAACGGGGGTGGAGTGTTGGAAAAACCGAAGGCACGGGGGTGGAGTGCTGTACCAGCTCCCGCCCAGTCCATTCTTGAGTAGGCTGTGGGCCCAGGGATTGAAGATCCACCGATCCCGAAATTTCAGAAGTCTCCCTCCTACCGGTATCACCTCACTTGGACTGCCGTCCTGAGGTCTTGCCTTCCTGACCACGACCACCCCTGAATCCCCTTCCCCTTGAGGGGCGTCTAGACGAGCCTCTGGCTGCTCCTCTAGGCTTTGCTCGAAAGGAAGTAGACTGCCCTTTGAACGCTGGGGTGAATGCCGTGGACTGTGTCGACACGGCCTGGGGTACCCACTGAAAGGTGGTCGGGGTTTGTGCCACGATCTTGGGCACTGGGGGCAATGGCAATTGCAGTTGCTGTTGCTGTCTAAGAGGCTTGGCTGGCCGAGACGGTAGCCTAGTCCTCATAGTCTTCCTCTTTGGTTGAGGACCCTCATCCGGGAAAGACTTTCTTTTGATAGCCAGGCCCCACTTCTGGAGAAGGTTTCTATTCTCCAAGGCGGCCTTATCAACAACTTCTTTGACCAAGTCGGTAGGGAAAAGGTCTTTTCCCCAAATGTTGGAGGAGATTAGTTTCTTTGGCTCGTGCCTCACCGTAGCCGAGGTAAACACGAACTCCCTACAAGCTCTCATTGCCTTGACGAAGCCATAAAGGTCCTTCGTCACTGTGGCCAGATGAGGCTTAGCCACTACCATGAACATTTCATGGACCTTGGGGTCACTTGCCATCGTCTCGAGAGTAGTCTGAAGAGACATTGAGGCAGTCAGTCTTTCTTTTGTATCGAACTCACTTCGCAAAAGAAAGTCAGACAGCTTAGGGAGGTCCTTGCCGAACTGACGTCCGGCAATATCAGCCTCCAACTTTCCCACTGAGAAGGTAAGAAGGACGTCCTTCCAGTCTTTGTGGTCCATAGGCAGGGCCAGCGACAAGGGTTTACACTCCTCTAGGGAGGGGCAAGACTTGCCGGCCTCGATTGCTTTTAGTACAGCCAGAAACACTTTCTGTAAAAAGGGGAAGGCTCTAGTAGGCGAGGACACAAAGGAAGGGAGCTTCCTATTCAATGCGGCTACCTTTGAGTTAGAGAAGCCCCTCTCTTTCATCGAGGATGAAAGTAGAGCTTGAGCCTTAGCATGGTCCATCACTATGACCTCCTTCGGCTCTGTCTTCTCCTTTGAAGCTGGTTCCTTCCTCAGCCGGACATAACAGTCCGGATATGATGCCTTGCTGGGCCAGAATTCCACCCTCCAGGGGAACTGAGCCCAGCTTATCCGAGATGACGATCTTTCCAGTCGTCATCGGCATGTGCTCAGCATACCTCCATGGGTTAGCATCTGAGCACAAGGGAAGGTCTTTCACATTGAGCTTTTTCTGGAGCCCATGTGATTCTGCAAGGCACTGCATTCGCAGTTCCATTGCAGCAGCCTTCTCCTGATTCTCCTTCTGCATTTGTTGGATCATTCCAACAATAGAAGAGAGGGCCTGTCCCAGCTCTACTGGGAGACCGGCCGATGTAGAGGGGCTTGAACTTCATCCTGGGCTTCTGCCAGGAGGTCTTCCTCCTGACACCCGTCCACATCAGACATCCTGTCATCTAGCTGGATGTCTTGCATCGCGACCGCGACTTCAGCATCCACCTGGATCTGTACTTAGGGGATCTCCTCTTGAGGCTGGGGAATCACTGCATCAGCTGATGCCTTAGGGAAAGGATACGCCCTCATCTTCTCACTTGGAAGATAAGGGCCAGAAGTGTTCTTTTGGAAGCCCCTTACCCAGGTACGAAGCTTCTTCCTAGCTATTTAAATGTCTCAGTAATCAGGTTAGTGCACACAGTACATACCTGAGGGTCCCAATACCGGAGATCATCCTTGGAGACAGCGTATGCTGCGTGTCTCCTAAAAAACTCATGTCCGCAGAGGTTCTTGCTGCTGACATTGCAGAAAGCACTTCCCCACTTCGGAGTGTCCTTCTGTAAAGAGAAGAAATTTCCATGAGTATCAAGTGAACTATGTATCACTGGATATGCATAGTATAGCATAACAATTCATAAAGGAAAGGCACACACTTGTGTTTCCTTCACAACCCATTGTTGCAGCCTTCCAGATAATAAAATCAAAATGGTTTATCTCTTCTAGAGTAACCAATGCAAGGTTTCCAGAGGAAACAGGTGGAGCTCACACCTAAGCAATGATTTTAAAATCCTGGATAATAGACAGGGAAGAACTCAGCTTCCTATCTGAGGGCAACAGCAAAGGGATGTGCAAGAAAACACAATAGTATTAGAAGATACAGTGCTGTACCAAAACCCTTACTATAGTTTTCTTCTTACTGTATATGCTATACAGAAGAATACTAGTACAGTATAGGGGGATGTGTGCCGGCCTGCCTTTGCCGGCCGGCACACACCCCAACTAGCTTTAAAGTATACTACTTAACAGCTATAGGGCGCCAGCACTCTGGTTCAAATGCCTGTGCCGGTCGGCAGCAACTGCCGGCCGGTAACAGCCAGTGTTGGCCGGCAATGGCTGCCGGCCAGCAACTACACAAGGTAGTACCCAGCTGCCGGCCACACTCTTGGTGACCGGCAGACAAGGGCTGACATAAGCCGGCCGGCAAAGGTACAAGACCGATGCCAGCCGGCAGCAAAAGAACCAGAGGACTACACCTGCCCGGCTGCCGGCCCCATAGCCCGGCTGCCGACCTCATAGGCCGACAGCCGGCCTCATAGGCCGGCAGCCGGGACAGGTACAGCACTAGAAGAAAAATAGAATGGATGCCGGGATAAGAGTGTACACAACCTCCAAGCCCGGCAACCGAAAGAGTGCATATAAGGAAGGGGAGAAACTAATTCAGGCTTCCTTGACCAATGCCATCCGGCTCTGCCGGCAGGCATGGATGAGGGACCAAGAGAGGTCCGGGCAGCACTCGAAAACAAAAGACCCTTGCCGGCCAGCAGCTCTGCTGGCCGGCAAGGGGCTGAGTCAATTCCACATCCCAACCTATACTAGGTCCAGAAGTAGAACGACGTACAGTACAGTAAGACCCCTGCCGGCCAGCTCTGCCGGCCGGCAAGGGGCTGAGTCAATTCCACATCCTAACCTATACTAGGTCTAGATGTAGAACGACGTACAGTACAGTAATGGCTAGGCCATTACGGAGATAGAGGGGGAAGGGACAAGAGGGTCCTGCCAACCTTGCTTTAGTGACAGATCACCCGCAGCCAAGAAACTTATCTTAGCCTAAGGGAGATCTAAGGGGAAAGGCCAGCAATACTTACCAGCTTCCAGAGCACCAAAGCAAGGAAGGCGTTGCTACTCCCAAGGGAAGAACTTATCCTCCCCCGAGAACAGCAACAGGACTAGTCTGGTAGATCACAAAAGAAGGAATCATAACTACAGAAACCTTCGGTAGTGACCTAAGGGAGCTAAGCTCCCTTTGTATGTGTTAGGTCAGCGAGGTGGACTCAGCCCCAAGCCAGACAACACAGACTCAGACTAAAAACTCTGTTGTTCTGTCCCTCTTGAACCATAACTACAGGAACAGGAAGGTACAGTAACACCCTAGTATAGTTTTATCGAAAATAAATTCGGAAAAAACCACTTAGGGATAAGCCCAAGGCTTAAACAGAGGAAAAGGGATTGCATACCTTCTCCGAAGAAAAGAAAGCAACCGGGGAGTATGATAAAGAATACTAAGGCTCCATAAGCAACTAGCCTAGGCACCAAGAGAATTGATTACCTAATTCACCGAAACTCACACGTATACAATCTTGGAAATATTCCACACAGTCTAAAATGTATAAAATATAGCCTAAAGCTTCAATAAAATTTTAATTACACTCGGAAAAACCAAAATCATGCATGAAGTACTAGGACCAAACGACTAGGCTACATGGCCTAGCGTAGGCCAGAATGGCGAATACTTCGCCAAATAATACTAAGCACGAAAGGAAATCCTATGTAATGCTGAATAGCTAAAATTTATTAAAGCAAAACAACCAGGAATGTCGCTCTGACTAACTAATTTATACCTAGCGAGCGACAGTGTCCAGGACACCTCTGGTAGGCTACGGCTCTTGTATCAAAGATTAATCCTATTAATCACTCAAAATTTAACCAAGAGCCTACATTTATACATAACAGACACTATACTCAACTTATCAGAGGCCAACGAAGACGGAGAGGCCATGAAAAGCCGATTAAATCCAAGATTTGCGAGAAAAACAGGAAAAAACACCGAGTTGTTAAGCTACGCAAAAAGGAATACAGATGGCGCCAGGATTGGCGCCAGGCACGCATACGAATCGGGGGATAGGGAAGCCTTGGGAGCGGCTCCCCTTTTTCTTTCCCGAATTCGTATCTCGCCAATCACCTCCTACGAGACGAAATCTCTGTCCAGGATGTAGATTGCCATGTGACGTGTCTAGAATACGTCCTCTGATATGTCGCGATATCCCTTTCACGAGGGATACTCGCTCCAGGAGTTAGAATTCTGGTACCTTAAGGTAAATTCTCTGGGAATATCGCCGTAGTTGTAATATACCCTAGGAAGCTACCCTATAGGAACTTCCATCAGGACGACATGGCTTGAGCCCGAAAAAGGTGGATATTATGTGCTTTGTGAAAAAGAAATGTCTTATTTTTCTTAAAGAAATGGGTAAGTGTGATTCAAAGGAAGAAAAAAGAAACTTATAAGATTTACAAAAACAATGATTCACCTATAGAAGTATTAGAAAACCGAGATAGGTAAAAATCAATAAAATATTTAGTGATGGTTGCAGCAGTTTTGATAGGGGAAGGTTGCCCGTTTCTGTTATATTTTCTTCATCAACCTAGGATAAAATGCACAAATTTGTGATTATTTTCTCATTTAAAGTGCCATCATTAAAAACATTACTTACGCAAACCTAGCAACAAGAATTTTTTAATAAATGACATATGAGCTGAATTGAAAACACCATGAAAATTATCATGACTCCTAAAGAATTTTTTCTATGTACTGAAGAATTTAACTATCCGCCCTTTAGAGGATTTAATATTTTCAAAAATAATGTAGATTGAAAAAAAAATACTGATTTTTTTTTTTATTTCTAGTAATACTTTATATACCAAATATGTGCAACAATTCTTTGAGATCTATTACTTAAAAATTCATTAATAATGTTCCGAAACGACCCACTCAATCACAACAGTTTGAGTTTGAAAACGATGTCCTTAAGATCATTACAGTTAAAAGCAGCACTAAAATTAAGGAAAGTCATACGAAATTCTTGACCATAATCAAGGGATTTCTGTTCAGCATTGGAGATTGTGAGAAGGGAATCACAGGCTCCAGGCCTTTACGAAAACTAAGTTGTGAACTAAGGCACATATGATTACCTTCAGCAAACCTATTAACACGTTTTGCCAAAAGACGTTCAAACACCTAAGATAAGATGAGAGAAATGTAAATTAGGCGGTAATCAGTTGGACTTGAGGTACCACAAACACATTTATATATCAGAGTAACATTACCAATTCTCCAACAAGTGCTAAAGGTTCCTCTCCTTGCCAACTTGCACAAAATAACAAATGATATTTAATTAAGCTGAGAAATCTCCAGATTTTTTTTCTTAAATCAAAGGAAATTTATAATTTTAGTCCACACCTGCATAAGTATTGAGGTCTATCAACAGAGCTTTAATTTCACGAGATCGAAAAGCTAAACTAGTCAGTTTAGCATTAGGAAAACAGGACTGAGGAAGTTAGAGTTTCTCATTACTCTGCTTATTGTAAAACACTTCTGCCAAAAGGTTTGCTTTTTCCTCTGGACAGTGAGTGACTGAGCCATCTGGTTCAGGTAAAGGAGGAACAATTGCATATACACCAAAAGAGCGCAGATTTAAGAGTAGTCCACCTCTTATGTTCCTGGGTTTTACCAGAAAGGGTTTCATTTATGGTTAGATTGTATTACTTTTCAGTTGAAGTATAAACTCTCTGAGCAAAGGCTCTAAGCTGAGTTTAAGTATTCCAGGTTAAATCTGATCTGTTTCTCTTCCAAAGATGATAGGCTTCCTGCCCTTCAAAATAAGTACGTCGACAATCATCACTGATCCATTGTCTGTCCTTCACTAGTTACCTTAGCGCATGAGAAGTGATATGCCTATCAATTATGTTGACTAGATTCTCGTTCAATTGGACAACGGGATCAACACTACTATACAATTTTGACTAATTCTAGCTCAAAAGATCATGCAAATTCTCCTTCCAGTCTGCTTGAGATTTCATATACATCTTACTAGAGTATGATACATCAGGACAGGCTGCTCAGTCTTTAATACTAGTGAAATTAAGGCATGATCAGATATCCCGACTGGAGAACCGACCTTACTTGTTATAACACCAAGGGAGTCAATGTATGTGAGGTCCAAGCAGCTTCCAGACCTGTGAGTAGATTCACTTATGATTTGCTCAAAACCTGATTCAGTGGCAAAGTTTAAAGTTCTTAACCCATGGCGATCAGTAGGAGAAACAGAACTTAACCACTCCCTTTGGTGAGCATTGAAATCACCAACAAAGCCAAAAGAGGCCTATCTATCATCTTCTTGTATATTACCCATAATGGTAAGAAGACAATTGAAGATAGAATCATCCATGGCTGGATTCCTGTAGATTGAACACAAATAAAAAATTTTATGACTACCGCAAACCTTTATCACCTGAATCTCATGACATCCACATTCATATCAGGACCCGTGAGATATAGGGTACTCAGTCCTAATATACACCGCCATTCCCCTGGCCCTAGAGATGGCCTCACGTTCGAGCATTACTGGATTTTTAAAACCAGTTATAAGGAGCTCAGGTAAATGCCTCATATACGAAACCATAGTTTCTAGTCACAAAAGAATATCCTACTGTTTGGACGCAACTGTAAGGCCTTGAGGACCACGAATATCGCAATACAGTAGACGATATTGACGAATTACGGGACGTACGGGTCTGGATTCCACTCAATGTCTCCAGAGATCATTTGAATTAATTTACATCATACTTAATATCTAAATTAACAAGAATGATAACAAAAAAAAATATATATTGATGAAATACAAAATAAAATTACTGATCTAACACATAGAGGATAGAAAAAAAGACGAGAAACTAGTCAACATGGAGGAGCTGATACACAATGCAATGCTAAATACCCCCAAGTATAGCCACTTCAACTGAAGAGAAGACAGTAAGGATGGTTTTGAGAAGGAATAGAATCAAATAAGGAAATGATAACCTCTTGATAAAACACCAGGCATCCATTATCCTTCTATGAAGCGTGCCAAACACATTATTTAAAAAAAAGTTATTATTATTATTATTATTATTATTATTATTATTATTATTATTATTATTATTATTATTATTATTATTATTATTATTATTATTATTATCATTATTATTATTATTATTATTATTATTATTATTATTATTATTATTATTTCTGCAGGACACCATCTTTTATTGAACAAAATGGTTGCCTCAGTGGGGTTAGTCTTAAAAGACACATTTTCGTTTTTTTCTTAATATAACTACAATTTACCAGTAACTGTTTTATTCTTATTCTTAAAGAGAATATACACTTATCAGTAATTGAATGAATGTTTTATTTTGAACGAGTACACTTGAACAAAAGTTCATGTACGAACTCCAGGGGCATTCTAAGGTTCGGAGATCTATCTTTCATCATCTCTTTCACAGGTGGTGTCAAGTTGCAACAGGTTTCGAGCAGCATAATGCATCAGCTCATCGTCATGGCTTGAGGTTAAGGTAATAAATAAAGGCTTAATGGTTCTATTTGTAGGAAAACAGGAAGGTTAATTTCTGGGCGTCAAATTATAATTGGTTTGGAATGTTACAGGGGGGAAGGTGGTATTTGTGTCGCGAGGTATGTTAAAGGGTGATTGATGGGCCAGGTGATCGGATCGTAGGAGCCTTAAGTGTGAAAGATTCTCGCTTAAAGGAATCTGCTCTTCAATTGGCTGTGGCGCTTGCTAGTAGAGGGTCAGGTGATAGGTTCACGGGAGTCTTAAGTTTGTAAGATTCACTTCTAAAGGAATCTGCTCTTCAATTTGCCGTAACGCATGCTGGGAGAGGCTCTGCTCCAGGCAAGCTGCTGTTTAATTCAATAGTTGTTTTATCCTCTGTGTTGAGGATAGGTTTCTTCAGCTGGATCAGTAGTTCTTCTAAAAGTCTTAGTCTCATACCATTATATTCCTTGCCGATGATTGAGGTGTTTTTCATAATATATTCTCATGCATTGGAAGTATTGCATTTTTTTTTTTTGGCAATATACTCAAGTGGCACTTCACTGTATATGGCAGGTCAGGCGTTTAGAGAGCTGCATGGTAGTCATCCCAATGTAGATTCTGGGGCATCCCTGGACAGGGCATTGGTATCGGTAGACCACATTCGTTCCCTTCAGTGTCGTTTATAGGAATAGATAGGTTATTTTGCACAATTAAAGTCTTGGTTGAGCTCGGTATTATCTTGTATAGGGGAGATGTTTCTATCCGATGCTTTTAACGGCTTTTTCATATTGCTGGTAATTATGGTGCCTGATGGCTTTTTATTACAAATTCACTTATGTTACAGTGATTATGTCAGGCTGTTTCCCCCCACCTCGAGTACCAGGTGGCACGGGCTTTCTTGATCTCTTGATTGACAAGTCTGCTGACATAAACTTTGTTCATAAGGACTAGTGGTATACTATCCAGTTCCTCGTTATAATTTTAGGAGGACCTATGGGAGAGAGAGAGAGAGAGAGAGAGAGAGAGAGAGAGAGAGAGAGAGAGAGAGAGAGAGAGAGAGAGAGAGAGAGCCCTCTTCACGAAGGACTTGATGGTAGAGGCCTTAAATTTGACGTGTCATTCACTGTCACCATTAAGGCAAAGTCTACGGTTCATTGTATTTTTGTAGACAGTTTTGAGGATATATTTGATGATATCAGCCTAATGAGCTGACTCATCAAAGGTGCAATGGAGTTCTCGATGTCGTTGAAGCAAGTACCCTTAAAAACTGGCCATCTGTATATCTCATGTCTACATCAGTCCGAGGTATACGCAAGTAAACACGATTTTCTGCTACTAACATAGCAGAGTTTGCTAAAATTACTCCCACTGGTGATTCCATTGATATGCCATTCATTGGAATATATGTATGTCCTGGGTGAATCCTGAAGGGAGCCTTCTCTGTGCCAGTCACCAGGAGCCTCCTAAGGGCATCTTTTGGGATGTTGAGGAGCAGTGTACTCACGGTCCATCATTGAGATGGCGTCATGTACAGGGACGTTGGTAAATAGAGACTCTACGTCCAAGGCACTATAGCCACTGTCGGTCGAGGAGCCTGTTATAAATGTCTACGGTGTATTGAGAAATGATGGAACTAAGCCTTTTTATAAGCTGGTAACTTGGGTAGAGTACTTAGTAATAGTAAGTCCCAGTAGATTCCTAGTGTTGGGGGTTTTCACATTCCCATACATGTTGCTAAGACTGTAATACTTAATAATGAGTAGCAAATGACTGGAAATATGCGCAAAGAAGGTCCCCATATGACCCATAAGGGAAATACATATATTCAAAAAGACTGCATTGCCATGGGATCACCAATGGGAATCCTTTTCATGAACTTCTACTTAGTAGTAGGTGAGCAAGTTTTGTCGCCTGTAGTGCCGTCCTAAAATATACGCAAAATGTATTGATAACACATTCTTTAAAGATAATCCTATTTGGGACATCAAGGAACTCTGTTTCACTTTTGAGGAGTGCATCTACCTACATTTCATGCTGGGACACCAATGAAATTGACGACCTCACCTCTTGGATGCCCTGGTTGAACCCATCGAAACTGGGCTCCATATGTCAGTTTAAATGATCCAAAGATCCTTGGACTTTTCCTCACAATTGACAGGGAATACCACACCACATAAAAGGACTCCGCCATCAACTCTTTAGTGGAGAAAACTCTCACTCATTGCTTCTCCTTGAAGGCTACCTATGAGGAACCGAATATAAAATTCATAATTCATAATTGTTAATTCTCCAATGGCTGTTGAAGGAAAAAATAATCCATAAATAATAAGTAAACAAAGATGAAAATGAATAAAGAATTTCCTTTCAGACATTCTTGTTACGAAACTTGTTATACTTAAGTTGAATGCATATATTCAACAATAGGATACTAAAATGGCGGTTGAAAGCATTCACAATTGAAATTTCTATAATATCCTTCATGGAATAAAGAAAATACAGAGACTTTTTATGAATGCAACTTTACGATATTATCAATTTGTGGTCTTGATTGTTTTTGGACACCATGAAAATATTTTTGTCTTTTGTCGTTCAATTCTTTTCCAACTATAAAAAAGTATTCTCATCCGTATGCCACTTCGACAGAAAGAGGTTGACTGGCCCTTCATATTCTTCTTATAGTAGTATTTTGAAGAAAAGGGAATAGAAAGAGCCTGATCTCTCTATCTCATTTTAGGAATAGAATAATGGCTACATATCAAGGCTGAATAGAGGATTTAGACATGGCTCAGAGACGGCTACTATACTGTTGAATATAAATGAGTAACAAAATAGGTCTGATATTCTAAGCTTTGGAAAATTCCAGGAAAAATAGGAATGTCATATCTTTGTATGATGTCTATCCTATCTAAATTTAAAATCTAATTTAAATAAGTTGTTTTTAACTCATGTTAGGTTTTTTTTTTTACAAATTTCTCTAAAATTTAGAAGTGGCGATGATGCTGTCTTCCGGTAAGGTTTTTTTTTTTTTTCTTCTCTCTATAATGTCTTTTGTAAATAAAACAAGCATCAAGCACAATGGCAATATTTTATCTATTTAAATATAAAATTTTAGTAGCTTGTTTTCGAAAGCTTACCATAGTGAGTTGAGAATACATTTAATTTTTCTATTTTCTCAATCTTTTAATACAAGAATATATCCCACACCAAAAAAAAAACAGCTTCAAAAAAAAAAAAAAACTTTAAATTGCAAAATGTTATTGGGTATTTCCTATGTACAGTTTTTTGTAATGTAAGTTTTATCGAAATTAAAATACATTTTAAGGAGGAATAATGATTGAAGATTTTCATGAAATGAAAAGAGGTCCTTTTAAAACTTTATTTTCATGTTTGAGTACATAAAAAATACCTATAAAACTAAAAGGATGTTTATATTATTAAGAATAAATGAATTACAGACTAATTTATTATTCTGCTGGAAACATATGATATAGCGGAGTCTTGCTAGTTAATTCACATTCAATAAGGGAAAATATCAGAATTGATAAGTAAACCTAATATTTATTTACAGGTCATCGATGTTTACCTTTTTTATTCTTTAACCTCAATCTTTCACCAATGGCTTTCACATTTGCATTTCTCTTTTCGTCCTTTAGTTCCTGAGACATGAATGTAATCTGGTCATTTCTTTTATCTTCATTTACTTCACTTCAAGTCTTATCAAGTCATTGACCTACATAAGGAAAAGTTTATTGTCCCTGAATGGGTCGGCACAAAGAAAGGAGAATTCCTTGGCTAGCATCCAGGATCCAGACCTTTGCGTTTTATCTTGATAGTTGATTTGGGGAATACAAAGGTGGTTGAGAGGAAAAAGAGAAGATAATGATGACGATGCTGGAGAGAGTTCGCGTAAGAAAATATATTTATCATAATTCCATCTTATTGTTCACAGCTTCATTATGGAAGATAGTACTCAATCACTAGTTTATTAATCATCAGCTTTCTGGTATATGATATATGAAGTTCACAATTTAAGGGAAGTCTGTCTCATTGTTATGATTATTTAAAGTGTCAATAACAAGAATTGAATATTATGGAGAGAGTTTGTAAAGATCCTTTGATGATACAATGATATTGAAGACTTTTGGAATACTTTAAAATATCAATGTCCCTCAATAACATACTTAATTTTACCACTGAGCTTTTCACATCATTCTTTTCTAATATCTCTCCTTCATCTATCTTCCTTATATAGTTAATATATCGCTATAAGAAATATACTGAAATTTTGATAGGACACTAAACGCTAGATATCTCGCTATTTTTCTCAGTGGCTCTGAATATATCCAGTAATTACTTTTAAATGTGTAAGTAAATTATAGAATTTTTATGATAAGTTTTTCTATGAACACCATAGATATAAGTAATGCATGTATTGGTTTAAGGCAATGTCTTTCTCAAATTATATTCTTATTTGATATGGACAAAATATCTTTTTTTTATTTGTGAAAATGTTTCTCTAATATCCCATATTTTTCTGATCTTCCCCCTTAAATAAAGATTTTATTTTCTTTCCATTAATTTATTTTATAAGGATATACTTTCCAACCAAAACATAAAGATTATTTTCAGTGTAACATGAGTCGCATATAGGATATTATTTTTCTTTGTTATAGAAGCTGAACTAGAATCTGGCGGTGAAACTTTTCATAATAATTTCACAATAATTTAAACTTTAAGATAAATCAATTTTTCGTTGATCCCAACAGCCATATATATATATATATATATATATATATATATATATATATATATATATATATATATATATATATATATATATATATATATATATATATATATACATACATATATATATATATATATATATATATATATATATATATATATATGTATATATATATATATATATATATATATATATATATATATAAATATATATATATATATATATATATATATGAATATATATATATATGTATATATATATATATATATATATATATATATATATATATATATATATATATATATATATATATATATATATATATGTATATATAAACATATATACACATACTTATATATATATATAAATACTGTATATATATATATATATATATATATATATATATATATATATATATATATATATATATATATATATATATATATATATATATATATATATATACGCGTGTAATTGAGGGTGTGTGTCTATTCCCGAACCATATAATTTTATTTTTGTGATGCTCAGCCAACTGGAAAATACGCACTATTAAATCGTTTTCTCTTTATTAACCTTCATATCTAAATCAGTTACCATATCTAACTCATTTGGGGAACTAATTCCATTCAATTAACTCCATGAAGGGCTCAACTCGTAAGATTTTGAGGAATTTGTAAAAAAATAGCAACATATTACAATGATAAAACTTGGTAGATAAATTAGATTCGTTAAAACGATATACGCTCACCTAAACTAATTTTCTATGAATTTTGTTTGTAATTTTTTTTTTCACGTTGAGAAACACAATCATCAGAGAGAGAGAGAGAGAGAGAGAGAGAGAGAGAGAGAGAGAGAGAGAGAGAGAGAGAGAGAGAGAGAGGAAGAGAGAGAGAGAGAGAGAGATTATCCTAATACGTCCTAATATTCACGAGTAACGTGTCTTATATATACATATATATATATATATATATATATATATATATATATATATATATATATATATGTATATATATATATATATATATATATATATATATATATATATATATATGTATATATATATATATATATATATATATATATATATATATATATATATATATATATATATATATATATATAAATATATATATATATATATATATATATATATATATATATATATATATATATATATATATATATATATTTATATATATATATATATATATATATATATATATATATATATATATATATATATATATATATATATATATATATATATATTGGGACATGTAATTAACAATCTATTAAAAGATTTTGGTAGGTTGTGTGAAACTCGGTTTCTATGTACAATACCAATTAATCGTTTAATTGGAAAGATATTTGCAAAAAAAACGATCACCCGAACTCCTTGAAATTAATAACAGATCCTTTTTTCCTGGAGACCTTTTACAGGTTTAAGAAAATCGGCAATGCATGGATACCATCTTTCGAAAACTGACACCTACTTATGATTTTTGCACTATCATTGTCAACATCTATGTATATAACTTACTTGTGGATTGTAACCAGCCTCTCAGTGAGAGAGAATGGGTGGCTGGCGTGGATAAAAGGATACAAGCTGAAATAAAGTTTATCGAAAAGTATTTTGAAATCCGAAAAAGTTGAGTACGAGGATTTTCACAACTATTAAAACTAATGTTGAATTTCTGTTTGAACTTATTTTGTGATGATATTCAATAACCATCCATATCTTACCTAATCATTCAATTATACTGTATATTCTCTTTTTTGTGGTCCACTACAATATAGATGCGTTAATTGCTCTGTATCTTGTTCTATATATATTATTTAAACAAAACTTTTTAACATTTTAATGCCGGTTTTATTAAGCTTAGATCAAACTGAAATACAATACAACTTTAATGCTATTAAACTAGAAATTCTTAACGCTATGGCTGCTTCTAAGAGATTAAAGAAGAGACAAAGTTAAATGAATTATTGACATTCCGAATATTCCCCCTTGTCTCTGGAATCCTCAAAAGCGAATATGTGACTGGTAGTAGATTTGAATATGCGAGTTCCTTATTGATGAACTGAATCATAAAACAGAGTTGTACAATTTGGAAATACGAACATGGTAGGGAACAATGAAAGATTCCCTTATATCTGAATTGATTTTTATTGTGAAGACAACAGATGTCAGAATATAGCTGAGTTATTCCCAAAGAGAGAGAGAGAGGAGAGAGAGAGAGAGAGAGAGAGAGAGAGAGAGAGAGAGAGAGAGAGAGAGAGAGAGAGAGAGAGAACATTGATAAGGATAAAACCCCATAGGGGTTAGGATTACCATGTCGAGGTAAGATTACATCCAGCTTTGTTCTGTTATTTTTCTCCCTCTTTTATCTACATTCTAGAACATAGTGGTGACCCAAATCGAGTAGCATTGGACATATTTCAATACTCTTGTCAACAGATGCTACTGAGTGTTACCGATCACACCTATTTATTCCCCTTCCCATTATAGATAGCAATAGTGTGTATATTTGTGTGTGTTTTGAGAGAGAGAGAGAGAGAGAGAGAGAGAGAGAGAGAGAGAGAGAGAGAGAGAGAGAGAGAGAGAGAGAGATTGTGGGGAAGCTGTGTGTTATTACGATACAATCACAATATTTTGCTATTACATATGATTACTTTTGCAACATGTAAGTTCGTTAAATGGAACCAGATATTCAGAAGGTAATACGTCATTCTTGCTACTAATAACATAATATAAATGTATAATTTTTTTGGTAAATTTACCGTTTTATTTTTATTTTTATACTGTTTTGAGCATACTTGGTTAGGATACCCTTATTCCTTTGGCTACTATTAAAATAAAAGAATTGGCATACTAATAATAATAAAAAAAAAAAAAAAACAATAGTTAAAACGATAAATAGTCCTATATGGATTACATGTTGAAAATAAAGTATGCGTGTGCCAAAAATCTTAAAAGTTCTGTTCTGGGAATCTATTCATAGCCAGTGAACGTGATAAACCCAACACAGGATAAAACCGATATAACAATCTGCGGAGTGCTTCGTCGGGTTTGCTGTTGCTATTGGAAAACAAACTGATAAAAGAAAAATAAATAAACGAATCCAAATTGACTATGAAAGTACATCTAATAGTTTTCATCGTAAAACAAATACATCAATTTAATATGGTCGGTTTTATTATTTTTTTTATATTATTCTTTCTGTTCTTTCCATTTTGGTTGAATGGGATTGTTTGATTATTTTCTGTTTAATCATATTTATATAAAGAATAATCACGATTCATTGAAAATAAAAGAGCGGAGGGATATTGTATTAAAAAAAATCGTACATATAATTTATGTTTATTTTGTCCCCCATATATTTTTTGTTTAATCATATGTTTTCTTGTTGATACTCTGGAGTAGCGCAAAAAAGGTACACTATGTTAATACCTCTTCAAATCTAGAGGGATTAAAAAAAAAATGCAATTATCTTGAATAACCAACAAACATGATTTTGACAATCTCTTTGTTCACGACAAACATAGTTATTTTTTTTACTTCTCTTATTATGGCATAATAATAATAATAATAATAATAATAATAATAATAATAATAATTATAATAATAATAATAATAATAATAATAATAATAATAATAATAATAATAATAATAATAGAGAATACCAATAAAAAATGATAATAATAATAATAATAATAATAATAATAATAATAATAATATTAATAATAATAATAATAATGATAATAATAATAATAATAATAATAATAATAATAATAATATTAATAATAATAATAATAATAATAAAGAATACAAATTAAAAGAAAATAATAACAATAATAATAATAATAATAATAATAATAATAATAATAATAATAATAATAATAATAATAATAATAATAATAATGATAATAATAATAAAGAATACCAATAAAAAAAAAAATAATAATAATAATAATAATAATAATAATAAAGAATACAAATTAAAAGAAATAATAACAATAATAATAATAATAATAATAATAATGATAATAATAATAATATTAATAATAATAATAATAATAATAATAATAAAAATAATAAAAATAATAATAATAACAAGAAAAAAAACATCATAATAATAATAATAATAATAATAATAATAATAATAATAATAATCTATATATCTTTTGAAATGGTAGGCCACAAAAAAAAAAAAAAAAAAAAGAGGAATTTTTCTTCTTTTCATTCTTCCCGGCTTGACGAAAGACGTCACACCCCCGTTCCCTTTTTCCCACCACAAATAATACTTTATATGTTGAACACCTATCGCTGCTGCCTCAGCGGTCACCAAGTCAACCCGAGGTAACAACAGGGCCTATCTGAACTGTCACAGTCACTCATCATATATTTCTATTTCTAGAACGCTCTTCTTCCTCTCTTACATCTATAATTCTGTCATCTAGGGCTTTCTCCACTCCATACATACACCCGAACTTTGGTCTTCGTCTTGTACTTCTCCCACTAACTCTTGCATTCATCGCCTTGAGCTGACACCCATTTTTCTTCCTCTCTATAAGGCCAAACCACCAAAGCACGATCATATCCACTTTAGTTGCTAATTAATTTCACACACCGTTTTCATCATCACTACTTCGTTCCTATCCTATCCAATAGAGATATGCCAGCCATACTCCTTAGACACTTCATCTCAAACACTTTCAATTTTTGCGTCTCGGTCATATTCTCACAAGTTCGATCTATATATTTTATTGGCTATTCACCATAGAAACCTCAAATACATTATAAAATTACACAGCGGTCCAAATACATAAACTCATTTCACAAATCACATTTCTTAAAATAGGAAAACCAAATAAAAAAAAAACTGCATTCAAAACAAATGGCAACAATAATTATTATCATTATTTCAAATAACAAAAACGAGATCGTATCGAATGCGTTTAGAATATACAATTATATAACAAAGAGCAAAAAAAAAATTAAAGTAGACAAATAAACATGACTAATTCACATTGGACAGGAAACACATTTAAAGTGTACAACAGAAGTAAACACTTCCCCAAAATAAAGTCCGCCTGGCGAGGCACAATGAGAGTGTTTTTATCTTATTATTTAGAAACATGAAATTAACCTAGCCATATAACAAAGATTTGCATATTATGATCTTTCTACCATTGATGAGGTATTATACTGGATGCAAATCTGGTAGACCCTGGGGCAAGGTTTGATTACATGGTGCTCAATTTGTATATGGCCACACATATACAACCTCTCCCCAACAGGTAACTGGCCCCTCCCTCTTCTGTTCCAACGGCCAACCTCAATAGCAAGAGGATGGGAATTCAGTCTTAACAATAATAATAATAATAATAATAATAATAATAATAATAATAATAATAATATTAATAATAATAATAATAATAATAATAATAATAATAAAAATAATAATAATAATGATAATATCGGATATAGGTTTGACTTTTTAGCCAAGCAAAAACATTTATTACTAAAGAGATTTCCACATGTGCTTGAGATCCTATGATAGATTAAAATTCAATTTCATAGGGTATTTTTATTTTTTTTCTGATATGTATATATATATATATATATATACATATATATATAAATATATATATATATATATATATATATATATATATATATATATATATATATATATATATATATATATATAAATATCTACCTCATACTTGGGATCGAACGCTAGCCCCTTCTAATGAAAGGCCAGGTCGAAACCAACCATGCCACGAGAGCCCATAAAAGGAAATCCGAACCTGACGCTAATCTAGCTGTCCGAGGATTTACCTGGCGAGACATCAGTCTCTTACCAGCGAGTTTTACCCGATTTCCCCGGGCTACCACGTGACACAATTGGTAGTAATTCATT
>NC_090726.1:171999416-172004416 GCF_036898095.1 Palaemon carinicauda
ATCGACCAGACTAAGTCCTGTTGCTGTTCTCGGGGGAGGATAAAATCTTCCCTTGGGAGTAGCAACGCCTTCCTTGCTTTGGTGCTCTGGAAGCTGGCAAGTATTGCTGGCCCTTTCCCTTAGATCTCCCTTAGGCTAAGACAAAGTTCTTGGCTGCGGGTGATCTGTCACTAAAGCAAGGTTGGCAGGACCCTCTTGTCCCTTCCCCCTCTATCTCCGTAATGGCCTAGCCATTACTGTACTGTACCTTGCCGGCCGGCAGAGCTGGCCGGCAGGGGTATTACTGTACTGTATGTCATTCTACTTCTCGACCTAGTATAGGTTGGGATGTGGAATTGACTAAGCCCATTGCCGGCCGGCAGAGATGCTGGCCGGCAAGGGTCTTATGTTTTCGAGTGCTGCCCGGACCTCTCTTGGTCCCTCATCCATGCCTGCCGGCAGAGCCGGAAGCCATTGGTCAAGGAAGCCTGAATTAAGTTTCTCCCCTTCCTTATATGCACTCTTTCGGTTGCCGGGCTTGGGGGGTTGTGTACACTCTTTCCCGGCATCCATTCTATTTTCTTCTAGTGCTGTACCTGTCCCGGCTGCCGGGCAGGTGTAGTCTTCTGGTTCTTTTGCTGCCGGCTGGCATCGGTCTTGTACCTTTGCCGGCCGGCTTATGTCAGTCCTTGTCTGCCGGTCATCAAGAGTGTGGCCGGCAGCTGGGTACTACCTTGTGTAGTTGCTGGCCGGCAGTCATTGCCGGCCAACACTGGCTGTTGCTGGCCGGCAGCTGCGGCCGCCGGCACAGGCATTTGAACCAGAGTGCTGCCGCCCTATAGCTGTTAAGTAGTATACTTTAAAGCTAGTTGTGGTGTGTGCCGGCCGGCAAAGGCAGGCCGGCACACATCCTCCTATACTGTACTAGTATTCTTCTGTATAGCATATACAGTAAGAAGAAAACTATAGTAAAGGTTTAGGTACAGCACTGTATCTTCTAACACTATTGTGTTTTCTTGCAAAGCCCTTTGCTGTTGCCCTCAGACAGGAAGCAGAGTTCTTCCCTGTCTATTATCCAGGATTTTAAAATCATTGCCTAGGTGTGAGCTCCACCTGTTTCCTCTGGAAACCTTGCATTGGTTACTCTAGTAGAGATAAACCATTTTGATTTTATTATCTGGAAGGCTGCAACAATGGGTTGTGAGGGAAACACAAGTGTGTGTCTTTCCTTTCTGAATTGCTATGCTATACTATGCATATCCAGTGATACATAGTTCACTTGATACTCATGGAAATTTCTTCTCTTTACAGAAGGACACTCCGAAGTGGGGAAGTGCTTTCTGCAATGTCAGCAGCAAGAACCTCTGCGGACATGAGTTTTGTAGGAGACACGCAGCATACGCTGTCTCCAAGGATGATCTCCGGTATTGGGACCCTCAGGTATGTACTGTGTGCACTAACCTGATTAATGAGACATTTAAATAGCTAGGAAGAAGCTTTGTACCTGGGTAAGGGGCTTCCAAAAGAACACTTCTGGCCCTTATCTTCCAAGTGAGAAGATGAGGGCGTATCTTTTCCCTAAGGCATCAGCTGATGCAGTGATTCCCCAGCCTCAAGAGGAGATCCCCTAAGTTCAGATCCAGGTGGATGCTGAAGTCGCGGTCGCGATGCAAGACATCCAGCTAAATGACAGGATATCTGATGTGGACGGGTGTCAGGAGGAAGACCTCCTTGCAGAAGCCCAGGATGAAGTTCAAGCCCCTCTACATCGGCCAGTCTCCCAGTAGAGCTGGGACAGGCCCTCTCTTCTATTGTTGGAATGATCCAACAAATGCAGAAGGAGAATCAGGAGAAGGCGGCTGCAATGGAACTGCGAATGCAGTGCCTTGCAGAATCACATGGGCCCCAGAAAAAGCTCAATGTGAAAGACCTTCCCTTGTGCTCAGATGCTAACCCATGGAGGTATGCTGAGCACATGCCGATGACGACTGGAAAGATCGTCATCTCGGATAAGCTGGGCTCAGTTCCCCTGGAGGGTGGAATTCTGGCCCAGCAAGGCATCATATCCGGACTGTTATGTCCGGCTGAGGGAGGAACCAGCTTCAAAGGAGGAGGCAGAGCCGAAGGAAGTCATAGTGATGGACCATGCTAAGGCTCAAGCTCTACTTTCATCCTCGATGAAAGAGAGGGGCTTCTCTAACTCAAAGGTAGCTGCATTGAATAGGAAGCTCCCTTCCTTTGCGTCCTCGCCTACTAGAGCCTTCCCCCTTTTACAGAAAGGGTTTCTGGCTGTACTAAAAGCAATCGAGGCCGGCAAGTCTTGCCCCTCCCTAGAGGAATGTAAACCCTTGTCGCTGGCCCTGCCTATGGACCACAAAGACTGGAAGGACGTCCATCTTACGTTCTCAGTGGGAAAGTTGGAGGCTGATATTGCCGGACGTCAGTTCGGCAAGGACCTCCCTAAGCTGTCTGACTTTCTTTTGCGAAGTGAGTTCGATACAAAAGAAAGACTGACTGCCTCAATGTCTCTTCAGACTACTCTCGAGACGATGGCAAGTGACCCCAAGGTCCATGAAATGTTCAAGGTAGTGGCCAAGCCTCATCTGGCCACAGTGACGAAGGACCTTTATGGCTTCGTCAAGGCAAGGAGAGCTTGTAGGGAGTTCGTGTTTACCTCGGCTACGGTGAGGCACGAGCTAAAGAAACTAATCTCCTCCAACATTTGGGGAAAAGACCTTTTTCCCTACCGACTTGGTCAAAGAAGTTTTTGATAAAGCCGCCTTGGAGAATAGAAACCTTCTCCAGAAGTGGTGCCTGGCTATCAAAAGAAAGTCTTCCCCCGATGAGGGTCCTCAACCAAAGAGGAAGACTATGAGGACTAGGCTACCGTCTCGGCCAGCCAAGCCTCTTAGACAGCAACAGCAACTGCAATTGCCATTGCCCCCAGTGCCCCAGATCGTGGCACAAACCCCGACCACCTTTCAGGGGTACCCCAGGCCGTGTCGACACAGTCCACGGCATTCACCCCAGCGTTCGAAGGGCAGTCTACTTCCTTTCGAGCAAAGCCTAGAGGAGCAGCCAGAGACTCGTCTAGACGCCCCTCAAGGGGAAGGGGATTCAGGGGTGGTCGTGGTCAGGAAGGCAAGACCTCAGGATGGCAGTCCAAGTGAGGTGATACCGGTAGGAGGGAGACTTCTGAAATTTCGGGATCGGTGGACCTTCGATCCCTGGGCCCACAGCCTACTCAAGAATGGACTGGGCGGGAGCTGGTACAGCACTCCACCCCCGTACCTTCGATTTTTCCAACACTCCACCCCCGTTATGGAGGAGTACGTTCAAGAACGGTTGGAGAAAAAGGGTGAAGCCAATCAATTTCTAAGGGAGGCTGTTTTGTGTTCCCAAGAAAGACTCGGAAAAGCTCAGAGTCATTCTGGACTTGTCGCCACTTAACAAGTTCATAGTGAATTGCAAATTCAAAATGCTAACACTGCAACACATAAGAACCTTACTGCCCAAGAGGGCATATTCCGTCTCTAAAGACTTGTCAGACGCCTACTGGCGTTCAGGCTACAACGAAGACTATACGCCTTCGGAGCCATGCCATTCGGGCTAAACATAGCCCCAAGGATTTTTACGAAGCTTGCGAGCGTAGCTCTCAAACAATTTCGCCTAAAGGGAATTCAGGTAGTAGCCTACCTGGACGACTGGTTGGTGTGGGCAGCATCCGAGACAGAATGCTTGCAAGCTTCCAGTCAAGTGATCCAGTTCCTAGAGTACCTAGGCTTCAAGATCAACAGAAAAAGTCTCGACTTTCTCCATCTCAAAAGTTCCAGTGGCTAAGATCCACTGGGACCTTTTGTCACACCGTTTCTCCACCCCGGCGAAAAAAAGGAAGGAGATAGCGGGTTCTGTCAAGAGACTCCAAGATTCCGAAAGGATATCAAGACACGAGCAGGAAAGAGTACTGCGCTCTCTCCAGTTTGCTTCGGTGACAGACCCAGTGCTAAGAGCACAGCTAAAGGATGCAATCGGAGTTTGGAGAAGTTATGCATCAAACGCGTGAAGAGATCTGAGAAGACCAGCCGCTTCGGCTAAGTACTCTTCTCAGGCCTTGGTCCCAAGCCAGACATCTAAAGAAGTCAGGTTCTTCTTCAGCCACCTCCCCCGTCGGTGACGATTCACTCAGACGCCTCAAAGGAGGGATGGGGAGGTCACTCTCATCGGAAAAAAGTCCAGGAGACTTGGTCCAGGCTATTCAAGACCTTTCTCATAAAACTTTCTAGAAGCTAGGGCAGTTCTCCTTACCTTAAAGAAAGTCTCCCCGCGTCATTCGTTCCACATAAAGTGGTAATAGACAGCGAGGTAGTTGTAAGATACTTGAATCGACAAGGATCGAGGCCACCACCTCTCAACCAGGTGATGTTGGCCGTCTTCCGATTGGCGGAAAAGAAGAAGTGGTACCTGTCGGCAGTTCACCTTCAAGGAGTCCGCAATGTGACAGCGGACGCTTTATCCAGGTTCACACCGATAGAGTCGGAATGGTCCTTAGACGCAGGATCATTCTCCTTCATTCTGAAACAGTCCCAGAACTGCAGATAGACCTCTTTGCGACGAAAGACAACAAGAAGTTGCCCCTGTACGTGCCCCGTACGAGGACCCCTTAGCGGAAGCAGTGGACGCGATGTCCCTCGACTGGAACAGATGGTCCAAGATTTATCTGTTCCCTCCTCACAACCTTCTGTTGAGGGTCCTCAACAAACTGAGATCCTTCAAAGGGTAGCGGCAATAGTGGCCCACAAGTGGCCGAACAGCGTGTGGTTCCTCCTGACATTGGAACTGTAGCTGAAGTTTGTACCACTACCAGATCCAGTTCTGACCCAGCGAGTCCAGAAGTCAACTGTCTGCGCTTCATTACAGAAAACCCGGACCCTGCAGTTCATGATTTTCTCTCCCTAGCGGTGAGAAAGCGTTTCGGGATTTCGAAAGCCAGTATAGACTTCCTTGAGGAATATAAATGCAAA
>NC_090726.1:172009416-172016916 GCF_036898095.1 Palaemon carinicauda
GAGGTATTATATCCTTTTTTTGTGTAAATGAGTAAGTCATAAAACTACGGTTGATCATAGATTAAAATTCGTATACCCTCTTTTTGATGATAATGAATTTTATCATTAATTAATTGGGACAAAAATAGTATTGTAGAATAAACATCGATAAAATAAACGTTTCCTGCAGTAATTTTGTTTGTAAACATTGCTTTATATTTTGTATGCATCAGTTTTTTATTAATATTATAAATTCTAATCTTTTTATCACACATTATATCTTAAATTCAGTAGTAATAGGAATATTTGACATATTTACCAGTTAATATACAAAAGTTTAAACTTCAAACATTAAGAACCTAGGAGAATTCAGTACTCCATATCTTTTGACCCTAGTTTTATTAATTCATTGGAAATTTTAAATGAAGGTTGACGTCTGGAGGTAGATTTAAAAAAAAAAATATATTCGCAAGAAATTACTAATATTTTCTAAATTATGAAAACAATTTTACCTTCCATGTTTTCGAATATTTATCAGAAATTATTTTCTTGTGGCCTTAACAGTATTTCAATTTGTTGTTTTATTGTCGAAATCTAAATATCAATTTTAAAATTTATTTCTATTAAAACTTACATTAACGACCTATTTGTAAAGATAATATCTCTTCTCATAATACTAAATATCCTAAATATGATTTTCTATTGAATGGACTAAAAAATAGGCAGCATTTAATGATTTTTAATATGCAGTAGAAATGTAGATTGCATCCTGATTATAGAGCAATTTTTAGAATTGGATAATATTTATCTCATACAAATGTTGAAAAAAAAAAATATTTTGATGTTTTATAATAGTTTTCACAAGATATTTGTAATATTCCTCCAAGTAAGGAAATTGTATATAATAACTCAATCTTCACAGGGCAAGGTGGGATCAAATTACACTTGCTACCGTATATAGAAAAAATGTACGTACATTTTCTTTTAGGTATTAACATAATCAAAAGAAAGATCGTGAGAAAGAATCGACGGTATTATAAAAGAATTTCTGTAAAAGTAATTTGAGAAATATCATAAAATGATGGAAGAAGTATTATTTATTGTAAGTCCATTAATCAGAGCCCAATAAGTGAACTAATGTGAGAATAAAGACTTCCAAAATTCATTTAACTTCCGTCCAGTCCGTTTACTTCCGTCATCACGAGAGTTACGGCTTTGATTGGCCTTCTGGAAACGATTGAATGGTACTTATGGAGGCTCCACATCCCTCAAACATCAAGGGCTTCCAGAGGAGAGCCAACGGAAAGGACTCTCTCTCTCTCTCTCTCTCTCTCTCTCTCTCTCTCTCTCTCTCTCTCTCTCTCTCTCTCTCTCTCTCTCTCTCTCTCTCTCTCTCATTTTTGAACAGAACATTATATGCTGATACTTATCCAACGTAGAAGTATCACTCAGTAACGAAAGTCGGGTATTTTATAAGGATAATGTTTTTTCAAATGACATATATCATTAATAAATGATTAACAATATTCCAAATATAAAACCTATGTAATATAAAACTAGCAAACATCGGAAACTCACATTAACTTATATGATAAACCAGGTTTTATCATGTTTATGATTAGAATAGATTTTCAATCTTTAAAAAATATGTTTTTCTTTTTCTTACAAATTACGAAAATTATTTGATATATGAGATGCTTACCTTTCCCTTTTTATTTTTGTTTTAGTAAACAGTCCAATATAGAATATGTATGGTTTAGTTTTAAAAAACTGTGATAGTGTCCTTTAATGAGTGTCTCTTATCATCACTTAATTCCTCGACATTAGGGCTATTGATTAATCTTAATTTCTTAAAGTATCGATTGAAACATTGGCATTTCATTTTCAATTTTGTAATGCAGTAATAGTTGACTTATGCCATCAATGGAATTTCCTGAATTTCGTTGTATGGGTTTTGATTGGTAAATATTCTTTGTGATTTTATGGTTTCATTAAACAAAAGAAAATTATTTCTTTTGATTAGGTAACTAATGTGACAAACGTCCTAATTCCCAAGAATTTTATCCAACAGTATTATTATTCAGATATTGAGTTTCACTGCACAACAAAAACAACAAACAAAGGTGCAAACATATTGTCATTCTTTGTCTATTGCGTTGTTCAAAATGACTAAAACAAAGTATAGTCTAGCATTTTAATCCTTCCTCATTTAGCAAATGACACTTATCCACTCTCGTTAAAGCTGTAATCAAGCAAAGGCTGCTCTCATTTGCATGCATTAACTGCTGGACTCGTGAAAGAATGATGAATACAGTATTAAATTACTCGAATATTGTCATATATTTTTTTTTTAAATACACAACTAAAAGTTATATATAATGCAGAAAATTAGGTTTGTGTTTTATATGGTAATACATTTAAATTTTTTGCAGAAGAAATGCCTCCGATATATCCTTCTACTTGCGTGGGTTTATGGTTTATCTATGCCAGTCCACGCCAACAAGCTTCCTTAGTTCATCAATAAATTATCTTCTCTCCCTTCCTCTGCTTAATTTACAATCCCTACGGACCCATTCTTTTATCCCTAATATCAACTTATTGCCTGTCGTTCTCATATGTCATGCCCATGTTCATTTCTTTTTCTTACAAGTTGTTGGAATATCCTCTATATTAATATGCTATCGGATCCATGTTGTTCTTTTTTCCACTTTATTAGTGCCATTCACATCTTTATTCTTTTCATAGCTCATTAGGTTGTAACTAACTCCAATCAAGTCTTTTAATTTTTCCTTCCGTTTCTATAATGTATATATATATATATATATATATATATATATATATATATATATATATATATATATATATATATATATAGATATATATATATATATATATATATATATATATATATATATATATATATATATATATATATATATATAGATATATATATATATCTATATATATATATATATATATATGTATATATATATATATATATATATATATATATATATATATATATATATATATATATATATATATATATATACATATATATATATATATATATGTATATATATATATAACTAGCTTATCTAAACGGGAATCATTTATAGTTTTCGTGCATGACTTTATTAATGACTGTTTTAAGACCTGAAAAGATTATCTTTTTATGATAGTATTCTTTACGATATCATTTTTTTTTCTCTACAGCTAGACTTTACTTTTGAAACATATTTCATCCAAAAATAGTTAATAACTAGATTTGTTTTCCTTTCTTATATAAACAATGGTTCGTTTTCATCTCTATTAACGCGAGCGAGAGAGAGAGAGAGAGAGAGAGAGAGAGAGAGAGAGAGAGAGAGAGAGAGAGAGAGAGAGAGAGACCTTTTTGTTGGCATGGTTCTCTGGGAAGTCCTTGACGTTTAAGAGAAATGGAGCGTCCTTAAGTACCATTCAATCGTTTCCAGAAGGAAAATCAAAGCAGTAACATTATTCATGACGGATATAAACGAACTGAACGGAAATTAAGTGAATTTGGGGAAGCTTTACTCTCTCATAAGCTCATTTATTGTGTATGAAACAAATAACTTTCAATATTAATAACAATATAATCTTATAATAATATTCCAATGTCCGGACCGAAATTCTTTTATAATGTCGTTGATTCTGCCTCAGGTTCTTTATTTTATTTCTGTCTGAGCTTCATTCTAAAATATTTATATATTTCATTTATATTCTTATGCAAATGTAAATTATCCAATGAGGGTGTCACTGAGATTTTTTTTCCTCCGATGTGTTTATTAACATTGTTAAAAAAAAACTTTATCAATTACTTTTACGGGTTATGGAAGATTTTCTTTCATAATCCAATAAAAAAAACAATGGATTGTTTTAGATTTTTTCTCAAAATAATTAATGGAGTCTTCAATAGGTGACTATTCACTCACCCCTTCACCCATCATCTCCCCATGCACACAATATCCACGCAGTTTTGTTAGTTTTGGCTCTATAACCTGTTTTTGAGTTTAATACTATCCTATTCTACGATTTTAGGAATATTTTATGCCAATACAAATAGTTACCCATAATATCCTTTTGAATAAAATAGTATTTTTATTATTTCCTTGTTAGAGCCATTAACTTTATCTATATTTCCCTTAGTAAATGTGGTCAAAATCCAATACAGAGCATAATGTAATGGACTCTATATCGAATGTTTACTCATTATGGAATTATAATGAAATATTACTTCATTCATAAACAATTACTCAACGTCAGAACAATGTTCTATGTGATATTGTAAATGAGAAACAAATTGTAAATTTCTCAGCAGATGGGCAACACCGCATAACCCAAAAATGTAGGAAAAATTTTTGATGATGAAGACAACATTATATGAGACGCCTAATTTCAAAGAAATTATCTCGGTATAAAGTTCGATTTAGCTAATATTGACGATATGATTAAACAAATAGAATCTACTTCATTATTTCTTTTTTTTGTATAATTGACTGTTTCTTCATGCTTTATGGGTTGAAGATATAAAAAGAAATTATTTTCCTTATATATATATATATATATATATATATATATATATATATATATATATATATATATATATATATATATATATATATACATATAAATATATGTATTGTCTATGATAGGGATGTCCCTTCTACTTAAAAAAATATCATGTATAGCCTAAGTAACTTATCCATTCCCCAAAGCCTCCTTTTTCTTGTCTCTATATCTTAAATGCTTAAAAGCCAATCATGAAGAGCAGAGGCAATGGATAGTGACATTGACCTAGAAATCAGGAAAATCCATAAGGGCTGATCATATATCATATGATCAGCTCAAAAGCCCCCTCTCCTCACAAGGTGGTGGGACAAGGGAGGTTCAGCTATTGGCTGCCTATTGACTCAGCAGGTAGACCTCTAGGGTACAACAAATTCCCCATCCTTAGCCTACAAGGAGGGAAAGGTTGCAGAATCTAAAAGTACTAACGAGTTTAAGCGGGACTCGCACTCTAATCTGGCGATCATCAGTCAGAAACGTTATCAATAAGGCTACATCCAGCTAATTAGAAAAAAAAAATCAATATTAAAATTCAATTGTATTCTCTAATACTATAATGTCACATGGTACAGAAAAAAAAGGAAAAAAAAAAGTTACTGAATGACTACAATTTGAGTCACAAAAATGTTTTATAACTCCAGAAACCTTCTTTTTTAGCCCTATGATAAAGCGTAGAATAACTTACTTAAATATATATATATATATATATATATATATATATATATATATATATATATATATATATATATATATATATATATATATATATATATATATATACATATATATATATATATATATATATATATATATATATATATATATATATATATATATATATATAAATATTAAAAATCCATTTAATATCACCAATGACATGTAAAGTAATCATATACATACCAGATTTTTATCTTGTTTCAATATGACATTCTATTCAATAATATTGATGATCATTATTACAATAATAAGGGAGCTAAGTATAAAAAATGCTATAAGTACCCTAAGCCATGATATATGATCATAGGAAATATGTTGACTATGGAATGAAAATTAGGAAATAATAAATTCATAAATGATGTTAAATTATATGTGTTGGAACCATTATGATTAGGTAATAAAGAAGTCCATATTTCCAAAAGGGTTAGAATAATATTAGATATATTGAGATATTACATGAAAATATTTTGGTTATTACCATATATAAAAAAGCTAATATTTGTCTTTCAAAGCTCTTCATTATCTCCTGTTTTGTGTTCAAATCAAAATAGTACTACATAACTTGAAAAATTTCTCACCTAGTAAAAATGAACAGTATTAACAGTATAATGATACTATATCAATAACATCTCGTATATGATAGTGAAAAAAAATTAGTATACATTCGAGTTTACTGTGATTCAACAATCTAAAGCACATTATTTTCATGTTCTGTAAATAAAATTTTATTCTGAGCAAGTGATATAGAGTTCTTCATCATTTTCCTACCCACGTATCACTGCCTGACTAATGATTCAATGTTTCAGTTTGATTTCTTCAAACGTAAATTTGCTTTTGGATATGGTTAAAAGGAAGTATACAATATGTCTTAGGTAAATTTGCGTTATAGCTTTGCTATGTAATTTCATATTCCTAGATTAATCTGTATACAGAGATTTGTGTGAGAAAGAAGGCTTTTATTTATTGTACTACGTATTATTTAAGATCCTTCTCAATATAGCAATAAATACCACCATGAAGCATAAATTAAAAGTACAAAATGCGATTAATATATCGTTTGTCATAACTAAACATAAATATAGTAGTATTCAAGAATTCAAAAGAAAGTAGGTATGGAAAGGAAGAAAAAAATATTATATATATTATGCAAGGTATGCAACTCAAAACTGCACGTTCCCTTCTCACGTTAGCTTAAAAAAAAGATATATATATATATATATATATATATATATATATATATATATATATATATATATATATATATATATATATATATATATATATATATATATATATATATATATATATATATATATATATATATATATATATATATATATATATATACACAAGCTATTATAAAATAAATGGTTTTCCTTTCCTCTAATAACATAGCCTAACTGTACATGTAAAAAACTTGGTGGATTTCTTAACGGCCTTTAAGATGATTTTTCAATTATTTTGAAGCATGAACACGATGTATTGCCAAAAGATCTATATCTTATAAGAAATAAAAAAAATATTCTCTCTCTCTCTCTCTCTCTCTCTCTCTCTCTCTCTCTCTCTCTCTCTCTCTCTCTCTCTCTCTCTTTCTAATTAGCTGGATGTAGCCTTATTGATAACGTTTCTGACTGATGATCGCCAGATTAGAGTGCGAGTCCCGCTTAAACTCGTTAGTACTTTTAGATTCTGCAACCTTTCCCTCCTTGTAGGCTAAGGATGGGGAATTTGTTGTACCCTAGAGGTCTACCTGCTAAGTCAATAGGCAGCCAATAGCTGAACCTCCCTTGTCCCACCACCTTGTGAGGAGAGGGGGCTTTTGAGCTGATCATATGATATATGATCAGCCCTTATGGATTTTCCTGATTTCTAGGTCAATGTCACTATCCATTGCCTCTGCTCTTCATGATTGGCTTTTAAGCATTTAAGATATAGAGACAAGAAAAAGGAGGCTTTGGGGAATGGATAAGTTACTTAGGCTATACATGATATTTTTTTAAGTAGAAGGGACATCCCTATCATAGACAATACATATATTTATATGTATATATATATATATATATATATATATATATATATATATATATATATATAAGGAAAATAATTTCTTTTTATATCTTCAACCCATAAAGCATGAAGAAACAGTCAATTATACAAAAAAAGAAATAATGAAGTAGATTCTATTTGTTTAATCATATCGTCAATAGTAGCTAAATC
>NC_090726.1:172026916-172031916 GCF_036898095.1 Palaemon carinicauda
TTCAAACCAGATATTATAATTTAATCTGCTGAATGCATAGACTATTTTACCTTGAAATGTCATATAAAAATCAAAGTTATGACAATAATTATTTCGTATTTCTTCAGATATGCAAAATTCACCTTAGTAAGATCCCTTAATCAAATATTTTCCAGTGATAGAACTAAAGGGAAAATAAATGTAAATTTTAGATTTGAATTAAAAGATATATAAAGTAGCAACAAACAAGAAAATATTTCTTAAATAACTTTATATTGCCTGCAATAGTAATCCGAAATATGATATAAAGTTCTGAGATACCAGTAAAACAAAAGTTAAATGTAATGAAAATCCTTATTATCTCTAGTTAAACGTTAGAAAATATACATCATGTATGAAATAATCCTGATCAAAATTAAAACAACATTGTTATGGCTATATCACACTTATATGTGAATACAGTAAAGTGCATTGCATTAAAAAATTACCAATAATTAATTAATAGATAAATTGTACAAGAAAGCATGCTTTAAGTAATTGTATTCAGACATTGTTTATTACGGACGATATAATGGAGGTAACTAAAAACTTACAATTACAATAAACTTTCTTTTGTCTATATAATGTATAAATGGTATTGATAAATATATGGAACTAATGCTTATTTGTTTTGATTTATTTTATTTATCAACCCATTTTTTTTTTTTTTTTTTTTTTTTTTTTTTTTTGTAATCGAAAACGCGTTTCTAATAGACTACTAAAAGAGTTCTCTATAGATGAACGAAAATATATCGAGTTATTGAAGGATAATCAAACAAAAATGGTATATCGAATTAACTCAAACTGTAAACTACAAAGAATTATTCGTTTTTTTTTTAATATCATGGTTAATTTTCTATTAGTTTTCCTCCTTTTTCACCCTCCATCCTACTAGTGTCTATCATTTCCGACCTTTTTTTTTTCATTGATTCAAAAACTTTGAACATCACACCTGCAAAGAGAAGAAACTAACATATTTCAAATAAGTTATTCGAACATAGGTAATTAGGTATAGGCATATCCATAAATTTAAAATGGATATTTAAACTTAAATCTGAATAACTTCGAGACTAACATTTAGAAAATGGTTCCGTAAATGAAACTGCAATTGACCAAAGGTATCACTACTTCTCCGTGGAATCCATGCTAATATTTGTTATTATTTATTATTTGCTTTTTTTTTTATCAGGCTGGGAAAATTATCCCAGACCTCCGCATCAATATTTATTTATTGAATGTAATTATACCAACGACCTAGAACAGATTTCATTGTATTTAAACGGATGGGTAATTCGTGTACAAAATAATCTAAGGGTACTAAATTGTGACTTTCTATTATTTTTTTCTATTATATATAGTGCTTTGGAGCATTTTATATGTTATATCTCTTTCTTATTTTAATGAATCGTTGACCTTAGTATTTCAATTAAACTGTATATTTATATGATACATATTGAAAACCAGCTTAAAAAGGCTAATAAACATGATAAAAGGAAATAATTCCCCGTAAAAAATAGGCTTTAATCGAGTTCGCATATTCCACTTAATTTCTAGACATTTACTCTACACTACAATAGTAAGTAAAATATTTGTATTTTATGAGTATTATGAAAAAAATAGCTTTTAGTAATAATTTTGTATAATTAAACAATACTATTCCTTAATTTGCCTAACTAGAAAGCATTGAACATTCTTCTTACCAACACAATACGTAAATAAGAGGATTGGTTGTTACTTTAAATCATTCAGGTAGTTTGTTTTAAAAGTAAGGTGGCATGGGCCTATATTTTACTCTCTTCATTTATTCTCCTTCCTTCCTCACTCTATATTTGTTTTTTAACCATGTTTAGTAAGCTGCCGTAGGTATAAAAAGAAAAAATAATAATAATCTTACAAATTACTTTGATGATTGATATTTAATTCTGTAACTCGAGTATTTTCTATTGCGGTTTAATAACAATATTATTATTATTATTATTATTATTATTATTATTATTATTATTATTATTATTATTATTATTATTATTATTATTATTATTATTATCATTATTTGAGAGATATTTAGGAATGCTACCATTAACTGTACACAGATCACTGGGTAAAGATTTTAATTATTCTGATTTTTTTTTTATAAGAATAATATTATTTTAAACTCAAACATCTGACATTTGGAAAAGGACAGGTACACAATGCATGGAGAAGGGTCGACTTATCCTTTAAAAGGTTACCTGGTGAGATTAGATTGACATTAGTATGCATTACTTTGTGACAACTAATCTCTGTTGAAATAAAGATTAACTTATTGTCCTCCCTTGACCATCTCCCTCCCATTGAACAATAACATCCATCCCCCTACATCCTACTTTACCTTAACCCCTTATATACAAAATACTCTTAATCTCCTTAACTCAACCCACCCTGATGCGATCCTTTGTCACCACATATAGAGAGCCGCATAAAAACTCGTTATTATTATTATTATTATTATTACTATCCAAGCTACAACCCTAGTTGGAAAAGCAAGATGCTATAAGCCCAGGGGCTCCAACAGGGAAAAATAGCCCAGTGAGGAAAGGAAATAAGGAAATAAATAAATGAAGAGAACAAATTAACAATAAATCATTCTAAAACAAGTAACAACGTCAAAACAGACATGTCATATATAAACTATTAACAACATCAAAAACAAATATGTTATAAATAAACTATAAAAAGACTCATGTCCGCCTGGTCAACAAAAAAGCATTTGCTCCAACTTTGAACTTTTGAAGTTCGACTGATTCAACCACCCGATTAGGAAGATCATTCCACAACTTGGTAACAGCTGGAATAAAACTTCTAGAATACTGCGTAGTATTGAGTCTCGTGATGAAGAAGGCCTGGCTATTAGAATTAACTGCCTGCTTAGTATTACGAACAGGATAGAATTGTCCAGGGAGATCTGAATGTAAAGGATGGTCAGAGTTATGAAAAATCTTATGCAACATGCATAATGAACTAATTGAACGACGGTGCCAGAGATTAATATCTAGATCAGGAATAAGAAATTTAATCGACCGTAAGTTTCTGTCCAACAAATTAAGATGAGAATCAGCAGCTGAAGACCAGACAGGAGAACAATACTCAAAGCAAGGTAGAATGAAAGAATTAAAACACTTCTTCAGAATAGATTGATCACCGAAAATCTTGAAAGACTTTCTCAATAAGCCTATTTTTTGTGCAATTGAAGAAGACACAGACCTTATATGTTTCTCAAAAGTAAATTTACTGTCGAGAATCACACCTAAAATTTTGAAAGAGTCATACATATTTAAAGAAACATTATCAATACTGAGATCCGGATGTTGAGGAACCACCGTCCTTGACCTACTTACAATCATACTTTGAGTTTTGTTAGGATTCAACTTCATACCCCATAATTTGCACCATGCACTAATTCTAGCTAAATCTCTATTAAGGGATTCACCAACCCTAGATCTACATTCAGGGGATGGAATTGATGCAAAGAGAGTAGCATCATCTGCATATGCAACAAGCTTGTTTTCAAGGCCAAACCACATGTCATGTGTATATAGTATGAAAAGTAATGGGCCAAGAACACTACCCTGGGGAACACCGGATATCACATTCCTATAATCACTATCGTTAGAAATATACTGACATTAGGTAAGATGATCTTTGTTAATATATTCTATTTTATTTCTTTTTAGTTTTGGAAAATGGTAATAGTACGTTTTGTTAAGCACGCTCTCTCTATCTTCTACACTATAATAAGATATAAGAACACATATAAGAATACTGTTATCTTTATTTATACACTACAAGAAACCTCGCCTTTCAGTTCATCAAGGTCTTTTATTTCAATTAATTTTTCAATCTATATATACAACCTTTCCTGTTCTCACACCTCTCCTAACTCATTGTTCTCTTACATTGTGGAATATATCTGTATACAAGAATGATACAGAAGACTTTACCTCCAAAGAATTGCATAGTTTTCGTAAGCGAATTAAGCCTTTTTTTATCCATTCAAAACCAGTCCCTATTTCCAATATCCTTGTCAATATTTTTAGCGTATATATATGTATTCCATTTTTTTCAGTGTGCGTTGACTTCAATA
Source organism: Palaemon carinicauda (assembly GCF_036898095.1). NCBI lineage: Eukaryota > Metazoa > Arthropoda > Malacostraca > Decapoda > Palaemonidae > Palaemon > Palaemon carinicauda. The sequence goes on from NC_090726.1 coordinate 172,031,055, forward strand.
ATTCAGATATTCTTACGAAATACAACATTTTCTACTGTAGGTATTAAAAATGAATATTTAATTTAATTCTAGCTTTAGGGATTTCTTGACTTATATGGGCATTAGTAATTAAATGGTGTGTCCTTAAAAGAAAAAAAAAACTAAAGGTTTCATATTTTTAAATAATTCTTACTTATGTATGCATTTATTCTTGTTTCCTGGCTCATTCCCCATCTTAGTAGCGATTTTGTCATTATTTCCTCACTTCTCCATCTCGCTTATCTCCTTGCATCCCATTACTTTCACTTTCCAAGATCATTATTTTTCTCTGTGGTAAAAGTTGAGTCATTGACCGACTTCCAGTCCTTGATGATTCACTAGCAAAGTTGAATGGGGAAAGAGAGAACATGAGAAAATGTGACTCAGAAAAGTAAAGTGGAAGATAAAGATAATTATTAAGATTATATAGTTGTCGATGGTTATAGACTTATTATGGTTTGAAACAATATATAGAAAAAAAAATATTTTCTGCATGGTTTCTTACTTAGCTTACTTATGATGCAAAGAGCATATTTGGATAATTGAAATCAATTCTAAACAGACTCAAAGTTAAAACATTTTATCGTTTCAAAGCGTTCAAAAAAAAATTTCTAACTGATAATTGAGATGATTTATCTTTTTGTCATATTTTTGTTTTAAACAATATACTAAACTTTAATCTGCTTAATGATTTCACCTTTAAATGTCACATAAAATTCTAAGTTATCACAATAATTATTTCCTACATCTTTGAAAATGCAAAATCTTCCTTAGTAAGATCTTTTACTCAAATATTTTCCAGTGATAGATCTAAGTTAAATTATACAAGAAAACATACAGTGAG
>NC_090726.1:172034416-172036916 GCF_036898095.1 Palaemon carinicauda
TGCAATCACTAAGGATAATGCATTCCCTTTTCCGTCAATCGAAGAATTACTTGTGAAAGTACCGGATAGCAAATATTTTACAACTGTTGATTCAAAATCTGGATACTATCAAATACCCATTCAGGAACACAGTAAATGTAAAACGGCATTTATAGCTAACGATCAATAATTTCAGTTTAATTTTCTTCCTTTCGGTGCTAAAAATGCTCCAAGTCGTTTTTCTAGAGTAATGATGGCGGTTTTGTCGCCCCTAATTGGTCATAATTTTTTTTTTTATTTAGATGATATCATAATTACAGGAAAAACGGCCGAAGAACATAACAATAATATTCTTAAAGTTTTAGAAGCATTGCGACGTAATGGTATGAAAATAAATTTGTCAAAGTGCAAATTTTTCTGCAAACAGGTTGAATTCTTAAGTCACACAATAAACCCAGAAGGTAAGGCTAACAAGGTAGCTGATGCTCTCTCTAGAAGTCCAGTAATAGGGGTAACAACCAGGGCAAAAATTAGGAACGAAGAACGTAACCAAAATAATGAAGACCCCCATCATAATAGAGAATGGGATGACAGTTCTCGCAATGCACATGCAGTAGACGGGAGAGAGAGAGAGAGAGAGAGAGAGAGAGAGAGAGAGAGAGAGAGAGAGAGAGAGAGAGAGATGAATATATGTGGATGACCGAGGACATGACGAGGAGTGTCCAGAATGAATGCCCTGATGATGCAAGTTTGATTGACTTCGGAGGTTGGGACATAAATGAAGTCCGAGAGAGACAGAAAAAAGAGGAATGGATGGAAAGAGTGCGAGCAATGATTAAAGGGGAATCGGAGAGTTATCCTTCATTTCTGAATGTTCCTCGTGAGAAATTTTTTATTGAGAACTATGTGTTATATTGTGCTTACAGAAAGAGGGGAGGGGAATTTTGTGCACGGGTAGTTCTTACTCCCTCTTTAATTAAACGAGCCATACACATTGTACATGCAAGTCCATATGCAGGGCATTTAGGGATTGATAGAACATTAAAGAGAGCACGTGAATCTTTCTTTTGGTTAGGAATGAAAAAGTCTATAGATAATTATATAAAAGGATGTCATGCTTGTAACTGTTTCAAACAACATAAAAACACTGTACTGGAAGCTAGAAAGTGGCCGATAGTTCCCATTAAATTCTATAGAGTGCATATGGATGTAGGAGGAATCGTTTCCTACTGGGTTAAAACCACATAAGTATATATGTGTATTTGTGGATGCATTTACTCGGTACACTCATACTTACGCAATGTTGGATATATCTGAAAATTCATTAGCCCAGGAGCTGTACTCTTTCATTACTAGGTTTGGTTGCCCGAATATTTTGATAAGTGATAATGGTCTTGAGTTTATAAATAAGGTGATGAAATCGTATATATGCCTTCGGCAAATGGCTTAATAGAGTCGCATAAGAGGGAAGTAGTGCAAATTTTGCGTTACTTAGTGGCTGATGACCCTCTTCATTGGCACCCCATGCTTCCTACAGCTGAGCTAGCTTTGAACATTGCATATCATGCTTCTCTCAAGGACACACATTTCTTTTTAGTGTATGGACAGGATACTGTGTTACCATATAGGGTTCTCACTAATTCGCTACAATTCCCAAATTATTCAACTGAGCAATAGCGTGTATATTTAATAAATTAATTGAGGAGAAAATGAACACCACTGAAAGGTTTTTGAAAAGAGCTAATGAAAATCAAAACCTCACTGGTAAAAGTATTTGTGGGAGATCGTGTGTATTTGAAACGATTACAACTTAGGAAACACAAACTAGAGCCAGCATATTTGGGACCTTACCGAGTAAAGATGGTTAAGTGTAACACAGTTGTGATACAAAGCATTGTTAATGGCGCAGTGTCTGAGCATTATCAGGCACACATTCATTTGGTACCTGAAGAGGTAGTTTTAAAAAGTGTTCCTCCTTACCCCTGCATACGTGACATCCTTCGAGTTGATGAGTAGAAATTAATTTTGTTCCCTTGCTATTGTTGTTGTTTGAACAGACCTCATTTCTTCTTTCAACGTGTTTTAAATAAAAGTGATGATAACAATGTCTTGTGTTGATGTAGCCTAAATTTATAAGTAAAATGTTGCGGTAATTTTGCTGAGTGTGGAAATACGTATAACAATGTTGAGTGAACCTAAAAACCATCAGAGATTAAATAGGCCAAGTGAGATCCGTCAGGCGGATGCTGTTTATTCATGTCTTTATTTGATTCCTGGTTGCTGGGGCCAGGGCTGTTCCCAAATGTCAAGTGGCTGCGGGATTAAAGCTCAGCCTTGAGGATAGGCAGTGTTAGAGAATGTGTAGATGTGAATACCTTATACTTAATATTATTAGAGAAGGGCGGGAAGATGAATAATTTTCTCGGGAAAATGGCTAGTGACCACCGGTTGAAAGTTGCAATTGCAAGTGTTGTAGTGATTTAAATAAATGGTGAAACGGTGGTAGTGAGATGTGTTGCGA
>NC_090726.1:172051916-172059416 GCF_036898095.1 Palaemon carinicauda
TTTCTTTAACAATGAGAGAGAGAGAGAGAGAGAGAGAGAGAGAGAGAGAGAGAGAGAGAGAGAGGAGAGAGAGAGAGAGAGAGAGAGAGAGAGAGAGAGAGAGAGAGAGAGAGAGAGAGAAATAATTGGTTGTACTATATGTTCGATATTTTGTTGAATTATAATTCAATGAGCATTGGGCCAGCAACTGAAGTTTGTGAGACGAAGAAAATAAAAATATATTACAGGAAATATATTTCCGAATGTAGGTTATCTATGCTCAAAATACAGTCAGGTGACATCGCAAATGATCTGTTTATTGAAATCGCCCTCAAACTTGCAGTCGTCAATTTCCGTTGCGGAGCCAAAGAGACTCTTTGCAGTTCTTGACTAATGAAGATAAATTATGTGTGTATATTTATCATTTACCTAGGAATTTGGGAATGGAGTGAATATCCTCATATTCCATTTGATTCTCACCTCTAGCAATCTATCAATTATAAATTTCGATTGATAATTTTTCTCCTCTTTCACTCCCGTTATATTTCTATCAGCTTTAACAATCTCTGTCATAATATTTCCTCTCTTAGCGTCATCTCTGGGGATACCATTTTTTCCAGTCCAAAATGGTGATAATGTAATACAGTGTTGCCAACTTTTACATAAAAGAACAACATTTTCGTTGCTTTTGTACTTAACTCAGTATTGGGCTATAAATCGAGTATTTCATACAGTTTGAATCCACCCCTTGGGGCCCTGGTGAGAGATAGGATTAAGATTTTGCATTTCGTAACGACTCCATTAAAGCCTGATAATGCTGTTAGATGGTATTTTTTAATAGATTTCATCGAAGACAAAGGAAATAATATAGCTTTTATAGAGAAAGAAAATAAAAAAGGTTTCCTATTTTGTCCCTATCAAATGCAAATATATTTCAACTATTTCTTGAATGGGATTCTAGTCTATAATTAACTTTATGATTTTCATTAACCCTGGATAGGTACGCTCCTCGGACACCCCTTTAAGGGTATACTCGGTCGCGCGCGACCCCGACGCAAAAAAAAAATTTGAAAAATCTGTTTTTGCAGTAACCTCCTTTTTTTTTGCCAAAAAAAAATTCAATGAATGCTTAAAACTACTGTAAAGATAAATATTACTCATCTGAAGAAAAACTATTTATTATAAATATTTTAAAGAAAATAAGTAGAAAAAAAGACCTTACATAAAAATTCATAAAAAAAAAATTACTTTTATTTACAAAAATACTTTTAGGAATTGATTCTTGAATGTTTAGGACACATCTTGATATATTTTGGATGAAGTCGGACCCATGGAGGTGAAGATCTCATATGAGAAAAAAAGGGTAACTTTTTTTGGCCAAAAAAATGTGTCCAAATTTAATGAATTTTTTTGGGTACCCAAATGAAATAGGAATTGGCTAATTTTTTAGGGAATAAACATATGTTATCCTAAAATAGAAATATGTAAAAAAATCTTCATTATTTTGTAAATTACATTCATATCAGGGGCCATATCTAAAGGTCATTTTTTGAGTACTTGGAAATTTCGTAGAAAAATACCTATATTTAATATATAATATGATATTTATGCAGGTAAAAATATACCAAAATATCGCAAATTCTATAGGGAAGAAGAATATATATAGATAGGGCAACTTACGCTTCGGATATGTCCACAAAATGGCCGCCAACCACACTGACTCAGACTCCCTAATCTGCCACCTGAAATGTAGGAAGGGTATGTCAATTTCAAGGTGTTATTTACTAATCTAATTATTCTTGGATATGCATAAAAATTGTATGGTGGGTTGCTGGATGATTGTCGATTATTTTACGAATATAAAATTGTAATTCTGACCCAAAAAAAATTTTTTGAAGGGAAATAAAATCGAAAAAAAAAATTGTAAAACAATAATAATATTTCAGCTAATAAAATTTGATGATATTCAATCAAAAAAGAAGTAAACAAAATTTTCATGTTGTAACTTACAAATAACGCTGCATTACAGTTTGGACAGACGCTACAGTTTGGACAGAGGACACTCTGGTGGATCAGACAAACAGGACTCTTGCACAGGAGACACACAGTGTTTGTCTTGCGGTCGTCCTTAGGCGGGCAGCTGTGACAGCGAATCATTTTAGGGAGTTTTATGTGGCCAACGGCAATTCGAGTTCTTGGTGGTTCCTGCTCAGGTATCTTGAAAGTATCCACCATGATTTGACGGAGTCCCTTCGACAAACTGTGTGACGTTAGATACCGATGTATTGCCTGGGAGCACACAACTCGTAGGCGATATCTCTGAGGAACGTTCGCTTTGGCATTGTCTTCGTGAAGGGCAAGCACGTATAGAGAATATAAGAATTTACCATTATTATATTCAATATCCCGTAAAAGAGAGTCAGAGGCCAGCGTCGTGACTTACGAATACAACTAGATGTAGAACACATCTGGTCGAATGTGTCTACACCTCCTTTGGTCGCATTATAAAACATCTGAATGTCGGTCTTCCTTTTTTCGACTTCAGACGGATCATGATGCAGGGAACTCAACAGCATCACCTTCTTAGTCCTACTAATTTGCTGACACTGTAGAGTGAGATTGTATTCGTAATTGAACACTGTCACTGAGTCCTTTGGGGGAAGCACCTTCTCCATAAGTTCCTTAGGATTATAAGGCTTTTGGCGAATGGTGCCACACAAATGCATGTCCTTATCCAAGAGTGACAAAGCGAGCGGTAGCGTCGTGAAAAAGTTATCCGTCGTCACTGTGCGGCCACTTCTCTGAAAAGGTGCCACAAGATCAGACGTAAAAACTTCTCCAAGGGTCTATCCTCTTGGTATCTGGACAGTGTCCTTCCCCAAGTAGGCAATCGCATTACACATGTAATGGGTATCGGCATCACACGCCAATACAATCTTGATACCATACCTAGAAGAAGGGAAATGGAATTAGTAACTAATGAAGGTAAAAAGATAAAACAAAAAATACACAATATACAATTATATTACTAATCAATATAATAATAATAATAATAATAATAATAATAATAATAATAATAATAATAATAATAATAATAATAATAATAATAATAATAATAAATATATTAGAAAAGCCTTTACAAATACGAAAGATAAATTATCAGATAAATAAATGAACAAGTTATACATAGATAGAGATAGATAGAGATAGAATAGATGATATATTACAATTTAGATACATAAATCATATAGCAAGTTCTTTACTTCACAAATATATATATATATATATATATATATATATATATATATATATATATATATATATATATATATATATATATATATATATATATATAAATTTTTTTTTATAAATACAAAACAATAATAACATGTGCAAATATAAAAAACAAAGAATTTTACTTACTTAGCAGGTTTATTTGGAATGTACATCTTGAATGGACAGCGCCCCCGGAAAGGGACAAGCTGTTCATCCGCAGTCAGATGTGGTCCTGGGCTATAATTGCTTCGACAATTGGTCACCACGTGATCAAAGAGTTTTCTAATGGGGGCAAGGCGATCATTTTTCACCCTCTCTACTCTGGTGGCCGAATCATCGAAGCGAATTACCCTCACCAACAGGGTGAAACGACGCTCATTAATTGTACATCTGTACAAAGGATTTCCCTCTGTGAGGTTCCACATGTCCCAGGTCGGTGCATGGTTGTCCGCCCGCACTGCCGTCATTATTAGGATACCAATAAACGCCTTCAGTTCCCTCATGTCAATGTCCCTGAGGGCAACATTGCCCTTATGATGGTAATGACTCCTCAATAGGGCAAGGCGTTCATTAGAATGCAAAACAACCTCAGCTAGCATGCGGTCGCTCAAAAAGAGCGAGAAAATGTCGGACACTTTGCTCGTTCCCAACGTGACAGAAGTGGGACCCCCAGACTCAATCCTTGGTGTGAATATATGGGGGAGGGTGGGATTTTGGTCTCTATGCCAAACAGTACCGTCGCGACCTTGAACCGATTCAGCACCTATCTGGGTGATTGCCGTCCCCCTGGCTGCCTGTAGATCCCCCCTTCTCCTCTTTCTGCTTCTCTCCTCAACTGGCGTGAGCTGAGGTACCGTTACTAGGGACTGACCACGTGAAGTAGATGGCACAGGAGTTGTTATTATGCTGGCTGGGACAACATGAGAACCAGAAGCCCCAACCCCCTCTTCCTCCCCCACATCGTCGTCGGCTTCTCCATCTCCATTCCCTAAGGCGATAATTTCAGGATTTTGCGTCACCTCCTGTTCCTGCCTGACCTCCTGCTCCAACTCATCAACATTTACATATTCATCATCAGTGACGTCATCGATCTCCAATGCATCATCCACATCACTATCAAACTGCTCTAAGACTGCTCTAAGAGCTGATTTATGGCATCCAAGCCCAATGATTGTCTCCTGCTCGCCATTTTGATAACTGCAAAGAATTAGAAAAAATTAGAAATATGCATTCAATGAAAAATGGATCCCCTACCAATATATCTAAGGCAAAAAAACAATGTCATGCATGGGTAGCCAGATCATCTAGAAACACTTTCCAATACTATAAAAATATAAGTTTTAGGACACTACTTGCCAATTCCTTACGGTAACATGACTAAGCAAAAAAATGCAAAATAAATAAAAAGGGGCACTCGATGAAAAATGACAACGTGCTAATGGTGGTCATTTCAGAAAAAAAAAGTTTCAGCCACGTGCTAGGCAAACCATCAAGGCACATTTTCCGACAAATAAACATCTAAATGAATCATTACTCTGTGATAGTTCCTTAGTACGCAGTAATTTTGAAAGAAATGGGAAAAAACGAAAAAAGGGCAATCACAGGAAAATCAAACACATACCTATATATACGACATATCTGGCTAAAAAAAAGATAGGCATGGGTAGCCAGATCATCTAGAAACACTTTCCAACACTATAAAAATATAAGTTTTACGACACTACTTGCCAATTCCTTACGGTAACATGACTAAGCAAAAAAATGCAAAACAAATAAAAAGGGGCACTCGATGGAAAATGGCAACGTGCTAATGGTGGTCATTTCAGAAAAAAAAATTTTAGCCACGTGCTAGGCAAACCATCAAGGCACATTTTCCGACAAATGAACATCTAAATGAACCATTACTCTGTGATAGTTCCTTAGTACGTAGTAATTTTGAAAGAAATGGGAAAAAACGAAAAAATGGCAATCACAGGAAAATCAAACACATACCTATATATACGTCATATCTGGCAAAAAAAAAAAGATAGGCATGGGTAGTCAGATCATCTAGAAACACTTTCCAACACTATAAAAATATAAGTTTTGCAACACTACTTGCCAATTCCTTACGGTAACATGACTAAGCAAAAAAAATGACAAACAAATAAAAAGAGGCACTCGCGGAAAAATGACCAACATTCTAAAATACGGCATCTCAGATAAAAAAAAGACATGCACGTTGTAGCCCTACCATCAAGACACACTTTCCAACAAATAAACATGAAAAAAAATCAATACTATATGGCAATTCCTTACTCCGTAGTAAATTTTTACAAAAATTTAAAAAAAAACAGAAATTGGCAACCGCAGGAAAATACGCCACATACCAATATCTACGGCGTATCTGGCAAAAACAAAGTCATGCATGTGTAGCCAGATCATCTATACACACTTTCCAATGCTATAGAAATAAAAGTTTTGCGATACTATTTGCTAATTTCTCACGGAAAAATTACTTAGCCAAGAAATGCAAAAAACTGAAAAAGGGGCACTCGCGGAAAAATGGCCAACATTCTAATATACGGCATCTCAGATAAAAAAAAAGACATGCACGTGTTAGCCCAACCATCAGGGCACAATTTCTAACAAATAAACATGAAAAAAAATCAATACTATATGGCAATTCCTTACTACGTAGTAAATTTTTAAAAATATTGAAAAAAACAGAAATTGGTAACCGAAGGAAAATACGCCACATACCAATATCTACGGCGTATCTGACAAAAACAAAGTCACGCATGGGTAGCCAGATCATCTAGACACACTTTCCAACACTAAAAAAGTAAAAGTTTTGTGACACTATTTGGCATTTTCTTACGGAAAAATGACTTGGACAAAAAATGCAAAAAACTGAAAAAGGGGCACTCGTGTTAAAATGGTCCTCATGGTGATGAACGGCATTTCAACTAAAAAAAAAAAACCTGCACGTGGTAACCAAACCATCCACCAAGACTTTCCACAACTGATAACCTATACAAGTTGCACCATTCTACGACAATTTCATAATACGTAATAACTTTGGTAATTATGCAACTTACCTTAGAGGGGTAAACTCGGTCGCGCTCGACCCCGACGTGTCTCAGAAATCTGGGAAGGAGTACAGCTACAGCAAAGCACGTCTGGACACTACTAGAGCGTGTGTGCAAGTGACCGACTGCAGGTCGATCACCCACAAATTCAGTCACGGGGGTGAGTCATGTGAGAAAAACATCTTTTGTTTTGACGCTCGGGGTCGCGGACGACCCACCGTACCGTTCCAGGGTAATGTCTCTCCGAGCTAACACACGCACTTACTGCCTCATGACTTTCTATCGGCAAAATATACCCTCCGGCTTTTACTGTTATTGTATCTTTTCCCCCAAAAATGCAAATTTGATTATCAGATATAAAGTCTAATCCAAGTATAGCCTCGATTCCTGGAATTCTTAAGGTGGGCCAAACAAAAAAATCATGTCTAAACATCACAGACCCCACCTTGAATTTGACAATTGTTGTATGGTTTATGTGTAGTTTATTTCCTCCGGGTGTGTCAAGAACAATGGATGCCGCTGGCTGTAGTGGATTTGAGGAGAATTTTTTTTCCAATCAATGAAACACTGCCTCCTTAGTCAATCAGCGCTCAGATGGATTTATCTTGCAGGTCGATCCTAACTGCTAACATTCCCAGATGGCCATTTCGAGATATGGAGCATGGGTTAAACACCTCGGCCCCCGTACCGCTGCTCCCTTGTCCTCTCCCTAGTGCAGCGGTGTTGAGGTCAGGGGTACCGATGGAGGTCCCAGTGCCTGCTCTGTCACGTCTGTCGTCACTTCCTCGGCTACTCCTTGTGATGTCATGCGGGGGCGGCATCGAACTCCCTTGTCAGCCCCTTCCTGTTTTCCCTTTCCCTCGTACGTTGGGCGGGGGAGGTGTGCATGCGCCCCAGCTCGCCCACCCTGGGCGTTTTTTGCTGGGTATTCTCGAGATAAATGACCGTAGGCCTGACAAGTGTAACAGCCGGGGGATCCTTGGGAGGGGCATTCCACTCGTCGGTACCCCTCTCCCCTGTAGTGCCAACATCTGAAGCCTCTGCTAATCTGCTGACTGCATTCCCCCTTACCTCTCTTCAGGGGTCGACTTCCTCTCATGGCTGCCAACTTCACGGAATCGGCCCCGTTATTCCCAGTCCTTTTATCTTCTGGCGAACTGTCTAAAATGTGTTG
>NC_090726.1:172064416-172069896 GCF_036898095.1 Palaemon carinicauda
TGAATTACGAGCTAATGATATTAGTTAATTTATTATCAAAGGAAGCTTATTTTTTGTATTGAAAAATTTATACCTATGTTTCTGTTATAATCCTCCATTATAGATTTGGTGTAGTTTAAGCGTCAGAGCAAATGAAGAGAATAACTAACACATGTGTAATAACTTAGTATTAAAAAAATAACCTTTCTTGACTCAAAAACTGATTGGATGGAGGTATACCTGTGTTTTCCTGCAATTATATAGCTCAAAAATTTCCAATTATCTTCCAAATATGGCTTTATTCAGAGTTAATAACAGAAAATGAGGAGAAAAGATGAACTATGGTAGAATGATATATATTCAAATGTTAGCATTATCTGTAAATTTTTTCTAAGATTAAGTATTAGCAAAGATCATAATTAAAAGAGAAAACAAAGATATATCAAATAAATCTTTTGTAATGCCGAAAATGTTTAAACAGTAACCCGCCAAAAAAGATTGGACAACGTTAAATTGTTAGAGATTTGGGCCCGGCATAACATATCACCGAGTGATATAATTAGGGTTGATTTTTCAAGCCACTAATTTCTGCAACATATGTGGGTAATTAACTAGGAATTTTCATTTTATGAGAGATATTATGTTGACATTTAGCCAAATCAAGATTTTTTGAAAATGAGGTTAAAAAATACATTATTAGTGCAGTTTTAAAAGTGAATAAAAGATCAGATACTTTATAAAATATAGCTAAGTGGTTATAAAATACACATGTATGGAGATCATTGAAATTATAAGGGACTGCTAACAATAGTCAGAAAAACAAAAATACATGTATAGAAAGGAAGAATTAATTGTGTGACTTTGATACTTCTTTAAACTGATATTGAAATTGCAAATAAGAGTCGATCTTTTTTATTGTACTTATCCATCTTCAAATTATTTCATATACATAAGGTATTTTCAAATTCTTCACAAAAAAAAAAGAATTGGAAATTTAAAAGATCTTTCACTTCAATGTATAGCAAATTTCATTCTGAAAGCACGGAATTTTTTAATCTCTAATTAAATGTTTATTATATGGAAATATGGCTCTTTGCCATTATATATTGCGGGGAGAGGGATTTATTAGGCAATGTCCATTAGAAGTCAATAAATGATCACTGGGTTGACACCAACGACCTAATCCCGGTAATCTAGTCAAATGGATCGTTAAGAACTCGTGGACTTCCATACTGCAATAAATGTTTGCATCTTTCTAATCTATTTCAATTTTTTTTATCGATATATGTTTTGGATCAATTGCAATACTTTGATATCAGGAAGGTTTTACCGATGTCAGTTAATTCTCATATACGATTTGGATAATCTAATTTTATACGTCTCTGTTGTTTGGTAAATATTTTTATAGCAATCCAGTATTTTCGATGGCCTATTAACCTATATATTATGTGTCTGTTGATACACTATCCTAAGATAGTCATTAGTTCTAAAATTTGTATTGAATTTATTTTTTTCGTAATTGTGTATAGTAAGCAATAGTTTTATTATAGATAAAAGGATAGGTTGCCAAAATCTGCTTTACATTGTGGTAAAAAAGCATGTACCTTGGCTTTCCATAAGTGAACTTTTTCATATTGCATGATGAGCGGAGGAATGCAAAAAAAAAAAAAATAAAATAAATAAAACAAATGAAAGAAAGGTATCGGAAGTAGCAAGAAATAAAAGGTCTTTGCGAGTTCATCAGCCATATTATGGTATAATTTCATATTTAGGATATATGCTATCATTGTGTTTGAAACATATATATCAAATGTACACAGAATGGAGTTTCACCTCATAAAGCAACATAAACTCTGCAAAAAAGTCACCTGTCCCATCATATTACTTATTGTCATACATTACCTTCTCACTCCAGCGTATCATAAACACTCATATAATAATAATAATAATAATAATAATAATAATAATAATAATAATAATAATAATAATAATAATAATAATAATAATAAGGATACCCTGCCTAGCCTACATACCCTCTCGGCGAGCGCTCCCACCAATCATTGCCCAGCTCCCAGAGGACAAGATGGTGACTCAACACCCAGGAGTGAGTGGGATGGCAGTCTGACTGTACTACAGCCTCTCTCGGCGAGCAGCTTAGCTAATGAGGATCAGCCATTCTATTCGCTCCGCCCACGACGCTCGAGGTAGCCAATGAAAAATTCGCTGCCTCTCTGACTAAGCCAGAATTGCCATATATAAGGACGTAGCTCTCATCGTTTTCAGCACTAGAGCCTGAGGAAGGGAGACAGCACTCCCGAAACGCGTAGCTTGTTCTCTGTATACTTTTACCTGAATTGTGAATCTCACCTAATATGTGAATTTTATATTAAAACCTTGAATCGCCAATTATTCCTGAATTTGACTACCCACCATGAAGGATGAATTTTGCTCAGTTACTGGCTGCATACAATAGTCCTGAAAAGAAGATAATTAGAGCCATCGAGAAGACGGAGTATAAGATCAATGCAACTGAGGCAGCCATTATTTTCAACATAACTTGCCTTAAAGAGGGTCTACTACCGAAATAGATAATAATAATAATAATAATAATAATAATAATAATAATAATAATAATTGTTCTCATATTTCCTTTTATTCTACAATGAGCTTCAAATCCATAGATTTTGATAAATAATTTCATGCACATTATAGACTGTTCAAGGAACCCAAGGTGACAAAAATCTTTTAATAATCAAAGCTTTGTTATATAACGTTGGTCTCTATACACTTGGATCCTACTTTTTGTGTCCAACTGTGCTTAGGCCTTCAGGCCTTGGGTTATTCTACATTGATATCTCCTTTGGTGGTGCATAACAAAAAGGAAGACAAAGGAACGATGCTGATAGAGCCCAGGGACCGAGAATTACATGCAGTCCATTATCATAATGGGGTACAAGATAAAACGGAGGAAAGATTTTTTTTGTTTACATGAAGAGAACAAATGATAATGCAAGTAAGTATACATTGTTGTACATAACAAGGTATTTCATCACGCATATCAATATGTGAAGACAGAGAGAAGGAGAGAGATACGTTTGAAGATGATGTTGATTCAGCATTGTATTCTCTATTAAGATATCATCCTATCATCTTACTATCTGATTTCACATCCGTAAAGCTCTGTTGTTTTTTACATTTGAAATGTAAGGTCGTGCAATTATCGCTTACAAGAATTGTGAATAATCTTAGTTTAAAATAGGTAAACAGCAATAGGTATTTTTTTCAGGCTGTAGTTTTCTCTATATAAAACAACAGGGTCCCACCTTTAAAGCAATTCATCTATGAAGCCAAAGTAATATGTGCCGATATATTTTGGCATATGATATGTTCATGAATGCATTATAATTAGGAAATTTAATTGTTAGTGCTAATATACAGGATATAGATATGTGCTTCACTTACAGGAGTAAAAAAAATTAAAGGTACCACTGGTATGTAAAATTTATCAACTTTAATATACAGCTGTTCTTAAAACTCAAATTCATGGAATATAACCCATTATGGTACTGAATGATAATGGGACGTTCAAATTTAGATATTCTATCCTTAAAACTTAAATTTTACCCTTTCTTTTAGGGTTCTGGATACTTGGGGGTTGAAATAATTCTTCAACTTCCTGGCATTGATGGTAATCTGCCTAAAATATGTTAACATTGCAGATTAATTTAATAGTTCCCACATTATTTTGTATCATTGTAACCTTCAACTCTTACATATATATTTTTCCTGATACTTTTATATATATTTTTATTCGATCCTAGATGGGTTGTAATTATTAGGTAAGGTTTTTTTTTTCACATTTCACATATAAATATATTGTTCGATCCACAACTTTTCAAATCTCTTCACGATTAAATATTTAGTTAAGGATGAATGCACTCCATATATAATGGAACTTTTACAGCTCTAAGGATATTTTTTTTATAAAGATCTGCTGAGAAGAATTTTATTTTTGATACTCTATTTCTCTACTCATAGGGCATCCTATTCTTTCACTCTATTCAAGGTAATTTGTTTGTAATAATAACGAAAATATTTTCATTCATATCGGGTAATTTTTTTTCATTTTTTCTTACTGCTATTAAAAACCACTAACATAATGGCTATCCATTTGGGATAACTATGAATTATCTATGTTGCTGTATCCGTTGTTTAAGATTTTTATAAAACCATATTCTCTAGGTAAAAGAAAAAAAAAAAACTATAAAGAGGGATTCAAAAGTTTTTATCGGATATAGACCTGTCTGTAAATTCGATGTTTAGGTAAATTTCAACGATGATAGGTTTGTAAATGCACCAAAAATCAAATTTCTGGAAGTTATAAAAAACAATATATATTGCAAGAGACCCCAAAATAACCTAAAAGAAAACAGAAGGAAGACCAAAGATCTGACATGTGACATCCAGCTCTCTCTCTCTCCTCTCTCTCTCTCTCTCACTCTCTCCTCCTCTCTCTCTCTCTCCTCTCTCTTCTCTCCTCTCTCTCTCCCCCCTATATAAAGAAAATATAAATTATATCTATTTTTTTAACGTAAATATTAAGAATTAAGAAAAATTATAGGAAGATGAAATTATAGAATTTTCCCAGCGTAAGATTTACCCCAGTTTCAAAGGACATTGACTGGAACAAGGATTATAAAAAATATGAGGATAAAATTAGAATTCACACAAAAATAGATGAAAAATATTTCTCTTTTTTGCTTGATTACAAAATATGAGGAAAACCTGAATTAAGCCATACGGCGTCATTAGCTAGGATAACGTTTTCACCTCTCCATACACTTTTATTAATGTTATTTGTAATTTTCTATTTAGTAAATGGAATATTAAAAGCTGTAAAATTCTGTCCCTTTGCTATAGTACTGAAAATTAATATAAGGATAATAATAATTATAGATGGACAAAATGTATTATGCTGCTCCCAGACAAACACATAAAATACACACACACACACACATATATATATATATATTATATATATATATATATATATTATATATATATATATATATACATATATATATATATACATATATATATATATATATATGTATGTATATATATATATATATATATATATATATGTATATATATATATATATATATATATTATATATATATATATGTATACATACATATATACATACATATATATATATATATATATATATATATATATATATATATGTATATATATATATATATTACATATATATATATATACATATATATATATATATATATATATATATATATATATATATATATATATATATATATTTATATATATGTATATATATATATATATATATACATATACATATATATATATATATATATATATATATATATATATATGTATATATGTATATATATATTTATATATATATATATATATATATATATTCTTATATATACATATATTTTATGTATATATTTAT
>NC_090726.1:172070396-172072896 GCF_036898095.1 Palaemon carinicauda
GATCTCAAAGATCTACACTGAAATCATTTAATTTTAGTATGGGAAAGAGAAGCTTGATAATAATAAGGATTAGAATAGGGAAGTGGGGAATATGGGGAAAGGAAGAGTACCCCTGGATACAATCCAGTTTATAGCTCAAATGCAGGTACTTGGGATGGGAAAGATTAAGGAAAAAGGGAGAAAGAGAAGTAAACGAGAAGAATAAAAGAGAGAGGCACACCCTCTTGCGATATTACGGAATTTGGTTTGTTATAATTTATGATGTGTTAAGAGAAGGGACCTGGCTTATACTTTCAATGCTCATATTACTGCTGACCTAGAAATATGTTGCCTGGTAACTATGTTATAGATACATTTAGTTCCCTAAAATTCAAATAATATCAGCTTGAAAACTATGACAACCATTTTTTTGAAAACTTGCATTGAGATATTGTTATGGTTCATAAAAATGTTACTCCTCATGGAATTTTGGGATAACGCTTTCAGATATATTAATTGAATACCGATGAAAGAATCTCTCTGGTAATAACATTGCCACACATAGTAGAAAATAGGAGATAGAAAATGAATTTTTAGTTCATATATTTTATCGACATTCGATTCCTTAAAAAAAATAAAAATGTGACCGTAATGTAATATTTTCCTCATCTGTGAAAACTATTTTTATTTATTGAGTTTATATGTTCTCACACCTTCTAGTGTTTTTGCAAACAAGGCAGACCCAAAATATTATCTTTTCTTCAATCCTGAATGCGATCAAG
The DNA here is from genome assembly GCF_036898095.1 of Palaemon carinicauda. Classification (NCBI taxonomy): domain Eukaryota; kingdom Metazoa; phylum Arthropoda; class Malacostraca; order Decapoda; family Palaemonidae; genus Palaemon; species Palaemon carinicauda. The sequence continues at coordinate 172,071,158 of NC_090726.1, forward strand.
GTTTTCAGCATCCATATTTATAACGTGGAACCTATACAATGTATGTTGTGTATGATATATTTTTGATTTTTTTTTCAAATGAGTTAAACACTATGTTTATTTATCCTGTCCACTTATTATTATGAAACAAACGTTAGAATAAATTGAAGAGCAGTTATTCACTATCAGGTGACTTCGTTGTTATTTATCCTTTATTGAATATTTTACAAATTGTTTTTTTTCTTCTATACTTCAGATTATAAAACATCTATGTGTGCAAATTAATAAACCAGAGGAGTACAATTTATTTTACAGACGTCATCCCTCAATCCATCTCTTTGATATATTATAAATCAATTTTCAGTTCGAGGGATTAGGCTCCGCTACAAACAGTCTGAATTAAATACATCTTTCAAGGCCATCGTTTTATAAACTAGTTTCAAATCATTAGCACGGATTTTTCAATAAAATATCAACTACTGATTATATTGCCTTCCTTCCTTATAGTCAGTAACCCTTTTCTCTGATATTTGAGCTAATTTTATTCTTTTACTCTAATCGTTATCTATAACATTTGTTATCCATAATTGCATTCAGAAGATAGGTTATCATGGAATAGGAAAATGCTATTAGTGAAAGTAATCCAAAGAATTATACTTTCATAAAAACAAGTATAAACTGAAGAAAAAAATATTTGATTCCATTTAGAAAATGACATTGGATGTTTCAATTGTTATTAACGTTTGTGGATAATATTATGGAGTTATGGTTGTTCTAATTCATTAATACACTTGGATGTATATTTACTAACCCTTTGATAGAATTGTTATACGCTTGACCTTTCACCTGTGTATTTCTAATGGATTTTTAACAGATGGAATAGAAATAATTCCATATATATCATAGAAAAAATGTGATGAAATTACTGGTAAGAATTAACCTTCATTATAAGGCTTGAAAAGTAAATTTATTATTATTATTATTATTATTATTATTATTATTATTATTATTATTATTATTATTATTATTATTATTATTATTATTTTCATTTTCATTTTCATTTTCCTTTTTATTTTTATTTTATTTTTATTATTATTATTATTATTATTATTATTATTATTATTATTATTATTATTATTATTATTATTATTATTATTATTATTATGCGATAGAAGCAGATTTCTACTGAACACAGTAAATGAAATAAAATAGGAAATTTGAGAAATGATCGTTGATTGCTTTCGAGGAAATAAAAAGCCGTGGCAGTTCAGGTAAGCTGATGAGTGGATTTCAGATTATGTTGTCTGAACTAGAAACCAGATTTACACAAATATTGGAGTTGAAGCAATGATGGTCTCATATATTATAACAAGAATCATTCTAAAATTTCAATATATTTTCATGCATATCGTTTTGTGGAAAACATAAATAAGAATTCGTTACCATTTCTTTTAAAATCTACTGTTTTTTCACATGAAATTATATATTGCGAAAGATTTCTGTATAAATATGTTTGACTATTTAGAAAATGTTATAGAACACCTTCCTAATTTACTTTTTCAACAATTAGAAGACAACAATTTTACTGACAGAACACACATTCCATGTTTTGGTCATAAAATTTTGCTCTACAAACTCCTTAGAGTATGAAAATTATATCGCTACCAGATAATGACTTACACTATAGGTATAGGAATAATTAATTCCATGAATAATATTTAATCTAATTTATAGCCATATCAGTTTCATTTACACCTGCA
>NC_090726.1:172080396-172100396 GCF_036898095.1 Palaemon carinicauda
ATTTAGATGAACGTCTCGGAATGAAAAAACAAAAAAGTTTTATAACATAGATAATAGTTGCTAATGATAATAGAGAGAGAGAGAGAGAGAGAGAGAGAGAGAGAGAGAAGAGAGAGAGAGAGAGAGAGAGAGAGAGAGAGAGAGAGAGAGAGAGAGAGAGAGAGAGAGAGAGAGAGAGAAATTAATTGGTTGTACTATATGTTTGATATTCTGTTGAATTATAATTCAATGAGTAGTGGATCAGCAACGGAAGTTTGTGAGACGAGGAAAATTAAATAATATTAAATGAAATACATTTCCAAAGGTCGCATTTCTAGGTTCAAAATCCAGCCAGGTGATATGGAATATGATCTGTTTATTGAAATCGTCCTCAAACTTACAATCGTCAATTTCCGTTACGGAGACAAAAAGTCTCTTCTCAGTTTTAGACTAATAATGATGAACGATATCTGTAGCTTTATCATTTACCTATGAATTTGGGAATGGCAGGCATTCTTCCTATTCCGCCTGGTTCTTACCTGTAGCAGCCTATCATATATGAATTTCGATTTGTAATTATTCTCCTCTTCTATTGCTGTCATATTTTTTATCAGCTTCAACAATCCCCTCCTTCTCCTTCATTTTAACTCTTTTAGCGTCATCTCTTGGGATACTATTTCTTCCAGTCAAAAATGGTGAATAATTCAATACAGTGTCGCAAGCTTTATACATTAAAAAGCATAACTTTCGTTGCTTCTGTACTTGAGTCAGTATTTGGGTATAATCTGGGTATTTTTTAAAGTTTGAATACATCCCTTGGGGCCCTGGTGAGAGGCAGGAATAAGATATTATATTACGATACGACTCCATTAAGGACAAATGATGCTGTTAGATAGTATTTTTCACTGGAATTCATCGAAGACAAAGGAAATAAAATACAATATCTAGAGAAAGGAGACCGAAAAGTTATCCCATTTCAACACTATCAAATAAAAATATATTTCTATCAATTCGTGAATGGTATGCTTCCCCATATTGAAATTTATGATTTTCATTAATGTACCAAATGATATGGATCTATCGCTCGGAAATAAGGTCACCTGTATGGAAGATAAGCCTCATGCGAGTAATAGTAATCAAGATATAAAGTTTGTGAAACAATAAAAATTTCCGACTTTTGTATAGACGATTGGATATACAGCTATATTACACCTATAAAGTTGAAATATTTGGAATTTAATTTCTACAAGTCACCTATCGTTAGTCTTGTTGGCTATTAATGTTAATATAGTATGTATTCCAAAGGCCCGGGAAATAATTTATCAACGGTCGATTGGTTTTCATTGTCTACTAGTAGAAGCCGTATTTATCTTTAATGGCAAGTAATCACCCGGATATGCCTAGTTGATATGCTATTCATACGCAAAACTATTATTCTATAAATTGACCAATAACAGTAGTCATTGTATGGATGGAACGCATTAATATGTGATATGCAAAAACAAAATATATCACTGAAATGAATGGATATTATTTCCAGTTTTTTTGCTCAGGGGAATAACTCTCTCTCTCTCTCTCTCTCTCTCTCTCTCTCTCTCTCTCTCTCTCTCTCTCTCTCTCTCTCTCTATATATATATATATATATATATTCTGTATATATATATATATATATATATATATATATATATATATATATATATATACTGTATATATATATATATATATATATATATATATATATATATGTATATATATATATATATATATATATATATATATATATATATATATATATACATATACATATATATATACAGTATATATATATATATATATATATATATATATATATATATATATATATATATATATATATATAAATATATATATATATATATATATATATATATATATATATATATATATATATATATATATATATATATATATACACAGAATATATATATATATAGAGAGAGAGAGAGAGAGAGAGAGAGAGAGAGAGAGAGAGAGAGAGAGAGAGAGAGAGAGAGAGAATAAGAATAAGTTTTGGAAAGAAGTGAAGAGAGTAAGGAAGGCTGGGGCAAGAATTGAAGAGACAGTGAAAGATGGAAATGAAAGGTTGTTAAAAGGAGAGGAGGCAATGAAAAGGTGGGCGGAATATTTTGAAAGTTTGCTGAATGTTGAGGATAATAGGGAGGCAGATATAATTGCTGTTCCAGGTGTTGAGGTGCCAGTGATGGGAGATGAGAATGAGAGAGAGATTACAATAGATGAAGTGAGGAGAGCACTAGATGAAACGAGAGTAGGAAAAGCATCTGGTATGGATGGTGTGAAAGCTGAGATGTTGAAGGAAGGGGGTGTGACTGTACTTGAATGTTTGGTGAGATTTGTTTAATATGTGTTTTGTGTTGTCAATGGTACCAGTAGATTGGGTTTGTACATGTATTGTACCACTATATAAGGGTAAGGGAGATGTGCATGAGTGTTGTAATTCAAGAGGTATTAGTTTGTTGAGTGTAGTTGGAAAAGTGTATGGTAGAGTATTGATTAATAGGATAAAGGATAAAACAGAGAATGCAATGTTGGAAGCACAGGGTGGTTTTAGAAGAGGTAGGGGTTGTATGAATCAGATTTTTACAGTTAGGCAGATATACAAGAAATATTTAGCAAAAGGTAATTAGGTGTATGTTGCGTTTATGGATCTGGAGAAAGCATATGATAGAGTTGATAGGGAAGCAATGTGGAATGTGATGAGGTTATATGGAGTTGGTGGAAGGTTGTTGCAAGCAGTGAAAAGTTTCTACAAAGGTAGTAAAGCATGTGTTAGAATAGGAAATGAAGTGAGTGATTGGTTTCCGGTGAGAGTGGGGCTGAGACAGGGATGTGTGATGTCGCCGTGGTTGTTTAACTTGTATGTTGATGGAGTGGTGAGAGAGGTGAATGCTCGAGTGCTTGGACGAGGATTAAAACTGGTAGACGAGAATGACCATGAATCAGTTGTAAATCAGTTGTTGTTTGCAGATGATACTGTACTGGTTGCAGACACAGAAGAGAAGCTTGACCGACTAGTGACAGAATATGGAAGGGTGTGTGAGAGAAGGAAGTTGAGAGTTAATGTGGGTAAGAGTAAGGTTATGAGATGAACGAGAAGGGAAGGTGCTGCAAGGTTGAATGTCATGTTGAATGGAGAGTTACTTGGGGAGGTGGATCAGTTTAAGTACTTGGGGTCTATTGTTGCAGCAAATGGTGGAGTGGAAGCAGATGTACGTCAGATAGTGAATGAAGGTTGCAAAGTGTTGGGGGCAGTTAAGGGAGTAGTAAAAAATAGAGGGTTGGGCATGAATGTAAAGAGAGTTCTATATGAGAAAGTGATTGTACCAACTGTGATGTATGGATCGGAGTTTTGGGGAATGAAAGTGATGGAGAGACAGAAATTGAATGTGTTAGAGATGAAGTGTCTAAGGAGTATGGATGGTGTATCTCGAGTAAATAGGGTTAGGAACGAAGTGGTGAGGGAGAGAACGGGTGTAAGAAATGAGTTAGCGGCTAGAGTGGATATGAATGTGTTGAGGTGGTTTGGCCATGTTGAGAGAATGGAAAATGGTTGTCTGCTAAAGAAGGTGATGAATGCAAGAGTTGATGGGAGAATTACAAGAGGAAAGCCAAGGTTTGGGTGGATGGATGGTGTGAAGAAAGCTCTGGGTGATAGGAGAATAGATGTGAGAGAGGCAAGAGAGCGTGCTAGAAATAGGAATGAATGGCGAGCGATTGTGACGCAGTTCCAGTAGGCCCTGCTGCTTCCTCCGGTGCCTTAGATGACCACGGAGGTAGCAGCAGTAGGGGATTCAGCATTATGAAGCTTCATCTGTGGTGGAAATGTGGGAGGTTGGGCTGTGGCACCCTAGCAGTACCAGCTGAACTCGGTTGAGTCCCTGATTAGGCTGAAGGAACATAGAGAGTAGAGGTCTCCTTTTTGTTTTGTTTCATTGTTGGTGTCGGCTACCCCCCAAAATTGGGGGAAGTGCCTTGGTATATGGATGGATGGATATATATATATATATATATATATATATATATATATATATATATATATATATATATATATATATATATATATATATATATATATATATATCTGCTAAGAAACTGTAGGAAAGATTACTGGATTTCCATATATGGAAAGATCTTGTTGAGGGGTAGATGAAGATGGTTAGGATATGTTTTTCACAATCCCCAGGGTAGATTAGTTCAGCAAACGTTTAACTGGTTTACAAAGGCACTAGAAGAGTCAGGAGACCAACGCCTGCATGGCTGGTGACTATGAAGCAGGAAGTAGAGGATGAATTGTGAGGTATCGACTTAAAAGCTCAAAGTAGAGACTATGGGCAAAATTAATTAAAAATCCTTTCCGTCAATCAGCCTTGGTATATATTTAGTTAAATATTTAGATAAATATATATATATATATATATATATATATATATATATATATATATATATATATATATATATGTATATATATGTATATATACATATAAATATACATATATATATATATATATATATATATATATATATATATATATATATATATATAAATATATATATATATATATATATATATATATATATATATATATATATATATATATATATATATACATATATATATATTAATATATATATATATATATATATATTAATATATATATATATATATATATATATATATATATATATATGTATATATATATATATATATATATATATATATATATATATATATACATATATATATATATATATATATATATATATATATATATATATATATATATATATATATATATATATATATATATATATATGTAGGAACGGTCTTACAAGAGTATACTTAGCGTTATATAAGAATAAGTGAAAACAAAAATCTACCCTATACTGTTCTTTTACATTCATTCCGCTGACTGCAGTTTCAGAACTTCACTCATGGCTCATGGCCTCCGTTATAGCTACATTGAACAATGGTAATAAACTTCAATACACTCCGAATTGCTAATTAATTTCTTTTATAATTCTTTTTTTCACATAATCGTCCATTTACTTCAAGGAACAATGATCAAAGACCAGAACCTGGACAAATGCTAGTTTGCCTGGCTCCTTTAGCCTATATCTTCCAATGTGTTCACTGACGTGTAGCTAACCGACACAGCTTTCATCGACATGAAGAGTAATAAATTTGATGAATCTATAAAGAAATAGGTCGGAAGTGATAGAGGCTGTTAGGATGGAGGGTGAAAGAAGAATTTTATGAGGAGGAAAAATAACAGGAAATTAGCCATGATATTAGAAAAAAAAAAAACACGAAAAATTCTTTGTAGTATATAGTTATCATTTTATTGATAAATCCTTTTTTCTTGCTTTTTCTTTGATAAATCGAGCTTTTTGGGTTCATTAATCAAGAACCCTTTTAGTAGTGTCTAGTAGAAACGTGTTTTCAATAACAAAAGAAAAATAATAATAATAACAATAATAATAAAAATAATAATAATAATAATAATAATAATAATAATAATAATAATAATAATAATAATAATAATAATAATAATAATAATAATAATAATAATAATAATAATAATAATTAGTTCCCGATATTTATCACTATATAAGAAAATACAAAATACATATTCAACTCCTTCTTTTCCATTCCTTAGAGAAATGCATATTTATCCTTAAAGCAATGTTATAATCCCCTACTAATTATAAAAAAAAAAAATTAAACAATTTTATCACCATCGTTTATAACTGGTATAGACAAAAAAGTGTTTTTGTGATTACATGTTTTAATTAACTCTATCAAAGCGTCCCTAATAAATAACGTCTGTGTACAATTATTTACTTAATGTTTTTTTTACAATTTAACTCTAGAACTATCACTGAAAAATATTTGATTAAGAGATCATACTAAGGTAGATTTAGTATTTCCAAAGAAATAGGAAATAATTATTGTGATAAATTTGAATAATTCTATATGACATTTAAAGGTAAAATAGTCTCTGCATTCAGCAGATTAAAGTCTAGTATCTTGTTTAAACCAAAAATATGACAAAAAGATAAATTAACTCATTTATCAGTTCAAATGTTATTTTTTGAAGGCTATGAAACGATAAAATGTCTTAATTTTGGGTGTTTAGAATTGATTTCAATTATCCAAATATACTCTTTGTATCATATGTAAGCGAAGTAAGAAAGCATGCATTTTTTTTTCTTTTAATATTGTTTTAACCCATGATAAGTTTATAATCACCTACTCAAATGTAATCTTAATAATTATCTTTATTATACACTTTACCTTTCTGAATCGCATTTCTTCATTTCCTTTCTTTCCCCTATCAACTTTGCTGGTGAATCATCAGGGACTGGAGCTTGAAACATTGTCAAGTCTAATAACTTGGTCGGTCAACGACTCAACTTTTACCACGGAGAAAAATAGTGATCTTGGAAAGTGAAAGTAATGGTATGAAAGGAGATAAGCAAGATGAAGAAGTGAGGAAATAATGGCAAAATGACTAATAAGATGGGAAATGAGCCAGGAAACTAGAATGGATGCATATAAAAGTAAGATTCATTTATAAACATAAAACCTTTATTTTTTTTTTTTCAGGGCGCACCATTTAATTACTATAGTCCAGAAAAGTTACGAAATCATTAACAGGTAAGATTATATGAAATGTTCATTATTAATGCCTACAGTAGAAAATGTTTTATATTTTGCGTGAATATCTGAATTATCGATGTTAATTCACACTGAAAAAATTAAATACGTATGTATAATCTAAAAATACTGACACGGAAATCGGAAATGGGGACTGGTTATGAAAGGGCAAAAAAAGCTTAATTCACTTACGGGAACTGTGTATTTCTTTTGAGGTAAAGTCTGCTGTAGCATGCTTGTATACCGATATATTCCACAATGCAAGGGAACAATGAGTTAGGAGATGTGTAAGACCTGAAAAGGTTGTATATATAGAATTAAAAATTAACTGAAATAAAAGACCTTGATAAACTGAAAGCCATGATTTCTTGTAGTGTATAAATAAATATGCCAGTATTACCTATGTGTTCTCATATCCTAATATAGTGTAAGATAGAGAGAGTGTTCTTTACATACCATGCCATTATCATTTTCCGAAACTAAAAAGAAATAAAACAGAATATGTTACGAAAGATCATCTTATCTATTGTCAGTTTAATTATAACGAGTTTTATGCAGCTCTCTATATGTGGTGAACAAAAGGATCGCTTCAGTGTGGGTGGAATTAAGGAGATTAAGAATATTTTGTATATAAGGGGTTAAGGTAAGGTAGTTTTTAGGGGTGGGGTGTCATTGTTCAATGGGAGGTAGACGGTCAAGGAAGGACAATAAGATAAATCTTTATTTCAACAGTGATATTAGTTGTCAGAAAGTAATGCATACTAACGTCAATCTAATCTCACCAGGTAACCTTTTAAAGGATAAGTCGACCCTTCCCCATGCATTGTGTACCAATCCTTTTTCAAATGTCAAATATTTGAGTTTACAATAATATTATTTTGATGGAAAAAATGAGAGCAACTAAAACTTTTGCCCAATAATTTCTGTGCAATTAATGGTATCATTCATAAATATCTCTCTCTCAAAAAATAATTAGATTAAAATAATAATAATAATAATAATAATAATAATAATAATAATAATAATAATAATAATAATAATAATAATAATAATAATAATAATAATAATAATAATAATAATAATAATAATAATAATAATACTATGATTATTAAACTGCATTAGAAAATACTGGAGTTAGCAGAATGAGATTTTAATCATCATAGTTATTTGTAAAATCTATTTCCTCTTTTTTGATACCTACAGCAGCTTAGTAAACATGGTTAAAAACAAATTTGAAGTGAGGAAAAAAGAAGAATAAATGAAGATATCAAATTATATGCTCATACCACCTTACTTTTAAAACAAACTATCTGAATTATTTAAATTAACAACCAATCCTCTTATTTACGTATTGTGTTGGTAAGAATGTTCAATGCTCTCTAGTTAGGCAAATCAAGGAATACTATTGTTGAATTTTACAAAATTATTACTAAAAGCCATATTGTGTTTATAATACTTATAAAATACAAATATTTTTTTTTACTATTGTAGTGTACAGTAAATGTCTATAAATTGAGTGGAATATTTTAACTTGATTAAAACCTATTTTTACGGGGAGCTATTTACATTTAACATGTTTCTTTGCATTTTTAAACTGGTTTTCGACACGTATCGTATAAATATAAAGTTTAATAGAAATACTAAGGTCAGCAATTCAATAAAACTAGAAAGAAACATAAGATATAAAATGTTCCAAAGCATTAAATATAATAGAAAAAAAATATAATAAAAACAGTCACCATTCAGTACCGTAAGATTAATTTATACACGAATTACCAACCCGTTTAAATACAATGAAATCGGTTCTAGGTCGTTGGTATAACTACATTGAAAAAATAAATATTGATGTACAGGTCTGGGATAATTTTCCCAGCCTGATATAAAAAAAGAGGCAAATCTCATTATTATTCTATAACTAATAACAAATATTAGCATGGATTTCACGGAAAAGTAGTGAATCCTTTGGGCAATTGTAGTGTCATTTACGGAACAATTTTCTATATGTTATTCTCGAATTAATTCAGATTTAAAATACAATATCTATTTTAAATTCACGGATATGCACATACGTAATTACCTATATTCGAATAACTTATTTGAAATATGTTAGTTTCTTCTTGTTGCAGGTCTGATGTTCGAAAATTTTTAATCAATGAAGTGATAGAGACTAGTAGGATGGAAGGTGAAAAAAAGGGGGAAAACAAACAGGAAATTGTGAAAAAAACTAATAATTTTTTGTAATTTACAGTTATAGTTAATTTGATATATAATTTTTGCTTGCTTAGCCTTTAATAACTCGATCTTTTTTCGTTCATTTATGAAAAACTACTTTGGTAGTCTCTAGTAGAAACGTGTTATAGATTAAAAAATAAGTAAATAATTGAAAAAGAAAAATAGTTCTAGATATTTAATACTGCATTAGAAAATACGAAAAATATTTTAGAAAGCTTTCTTTTCCATTCCTCAGAGAAATAAGAATTTATTCATAAAGCAATGTCACAATCCCTCACTAATTATAGAAGAAATTTTTAATTTAATATCCCTATCGTTATACATAATGTAGAATAAAAACAAAAAGTTTATTGTAATTGTATGTTTTTCGTTACCTTTATCAGGTTCAGGTTCAGGTTCTGGGGTGAGGCATAGCCTTTACAACGGCGCCTCTGTGTCTTTTAGTTTTGTGTGTTCCTTATTTTCACTAGTTTTTCTCTTTTCATCCACATTTGTTGTAGTATACTTTTCTTATTTTCAATATTCTCTTCACAAAAAAGGAATTTTCCAACTGTTTGTGCACTATCTTCTTCGTATGGTTGTTGGAGCTCAATTGCTTTTATTCTTATATCACTAAACTGTGGACAATATAATATAAAGTGGTTAGCATTTTCTTCTACATCACAGAATACACAGTTTATATTTCCATCTTGGTGTCTGTTTCTTATATTCAAGCCCAATGAGTTTGTCCTTGCTCTGAATAATAAAATTGACGAAAATGTATTGTCATACACTTCCTCTTCCTTGATTTCACTTTTCCAGTTTTTATACAAAATTAGACTCTCCTTACACTCCATTTCACTCTTCCATTTGCTTGTGTCCCATTCTCTTGTTCTCTTCTTTATGTCCTCTTTCGTACATCTCTTGACTTCTCTCATCGCCATCCCACATTCTTCAGCGTACTTCTTCACATGCATCCACCACTTCCTCTCTTTTTCTTCCATATCATTGACTATTGCTGTTAGTAGGTCCATTTCTCCCTTAAAAATGCTATTAAGGTACCTCAGCTTACCATCCATTATCCTTGTTTTCATAGCAGATGCTCCTACATCCCCTCTCAAGGCTACAATTGCTGTATTCTTTACACCCCCTAACATCCTTCTATACACTCCATTCTCTATTCTCTGCAACTTTTCTATTTCCGTTTCCGTTAAGTTAATCACATTTGTTCCATATAATATAGAAGGTAGTGCTACACTTTTCCAGTATGTTTTCCCTATCAGTATCTTATTACAACTTTTTTCTCTGATCGTATATGTAAGATTAGCTAGCTTTTGCGCCTTAACTATCATTTCACTTTTCTGTGTTTTGAACATATTCCTGCTATCATCTACCTTGATACCTAGGTATTTAATATTGCTTACTACTCTTATTCCTTCTATATTATCTGGTTTCTCCTTCATATTATATATAAGTACGCTACTTTTGTCTCTGTTTATGTCTAAACCACACTGCTTTCCTATATCTATCACTTTCCTTATGTTTAATTCAGCATCCTCTATATTCTCAGCAAGCACTAGTACATCATCAGCAAAAAAAAAATACTACTAGCTTTATAATATCATTTTTAAAACCATTACATTCTTTTTCTACTTGTTTTATAATCTGATAAGTAATTAATTTGAATTATGTTGTAGAGGCAGTACAGCCTTGCTTTATTCCACTACTTACGCTCAATTTTTGTTCTACTGTACCAACCGTGTTTCACACAATTGTACATAATTCCTTTTGTATATATTATGCTTGTATCTTCGCTCCTCCCTCGCACTAAAACGAACATGAAAATTCCTGTCTGGTTTTTCCTCTGTGATATTGTCTGTCTTGTGAACTTGTCATGTCCTGTTCCCTTGAGGTTTTGTATATAAGGAGAGTGTTCCACAACAATATAACTCAGTCGTTTCCAATCTGCCTTTGATTTCACAACTCTCTCGGCCCGTCACATTGGTGACCCCGGAAGTCGACTCGCTCCCACCCCCTTCCACCCCCACCCCCTCGCCCCTTCATCGTTGGTACTATGGCGGACTCTACGGCAGTTGGTGCTGCGGCCGCTCCATTCAAACTTTCATCTTTTGCCAGCGGAGAGGCGTTTGCTTGGTTTCAGCGCGCAGAAGTCCAGTTTCGTATCAGGGGCGTGACTCGCTCAACCACCAAAGCGGATTATGTTCTTGCGGCGATACCCGAGGACACCTTCCCAGAAATATCCGACTGGCTTTCTGAACAAGGAGACACCCCAATAGCGTATGACGCCCTCAAATCATACCTTCTGCAGCAGTACTCGCCGTCGCCAGCCGCCCGTATAGCAAAGCTTTTTCAGCTCTCGCAACAACCGTTGGGGGACCAAAGGGCTTCGCTTGCCCTCAGGGAAATGACCAGTATCGCTCGCCTTCAACCTGCCGCAGACGGCTCTCCTCGTGAGGTGAACCTACTCCGTGCCCTTTGGATACGCCGTTTACCTGAACCTGTGCGCGCTGCCATACCCGATGTTGATAGTTTACCCATAAAGGACTTGATGGCCAAAGCCGACGCCCTTATGGACAGCCACTTCAAGACCTCCATCAACGCCTCCACCCCTGACGACGAGGATGCCTATTAAACGTCGACCGAAGCTGACATGAATGCCGTAGGACATACACGCCTACCCCGTGACGTGCCGAAGCGGCGACAAAGCCGCCCACCACCCACCAATCGCTCGCGCCCCAACGAACGACTTCTACAGCCACTTACTACCTCCCATCCACCGCAGTTTTGCTACTACCACTTCAGATTCGGGGCAACCGCGAAGAAATGTGCCAAAGATTGTCAGTGGCCAAAAAACGTGTAAGTAGGTCATCGCTTGTGGCGGTGGCCTCCCATGTTTCTAATCTTTTCTTTTTACAGGATGCAGGAACGGGCGTGCGATTTTTGGTAGACACGGGTGCTTGTCGTTCTCTTTTGCCAAGGAAACTCTTCAAGGCACAACGTGGTCTGTCTACATCTGCCGACGTCCGCTTGGTAGCTGCCAACGGATCTGCGATACCCACCTACGGTTACGAGGGCTTCACATTATCGTTCGGAAACGGTAAATTCAATTGGAAGTTTCTCGTTGCTGACGTCACAATGCCAATCCTCGGTGCGGATTTCCTCTCTCATTTCCACCTTCTGGTCGATGTCGCCCACCGACGATTGGTCAACGCAGACTCGTACTTGTCGACACCTCTTCAACCCGCCCCCTCTAACCTCGTTCTCCACATCAGCGCACCCACGGATGCCTACGCCCACCTCCTCACGTCGTACCCGGAAGTTTTCCGTCCAGAACTTCGCCAAACGCCCACGGTTTCTGCCAAGCACGGTATTTATCACCATATCAAGACGACGGGACCCCCAGTCTTCGCAAAATTCAGACGTCTGGCACCGGAACGATTGGTAGCCGCCAAACAGACGTTCGCCGAAATGGAGAAAATGGGCCTTTGCCAAAAGGCCTCCAGCCCATGGTCGTCACCCTTACACATCGTTCTGAAGAAAGACGGCTCCCTCCGTCCGTGTGGGGATTACAGGCGCCTGAACATGCAAACAGAACCGGATCACTACCCCCTCCCAAACATTGCCGATGTAACCTCCTACCTGCACAAAGCAAAGGTTTTCTCTACGCTCGACCTCCTGAAGGGGTATTATCAGGTGCCTATGAACCCAGAAGACATCCCCAAGACCGCCATCACCACTCCGTTTGGCACATACACCTTCAATTACTCCTGTTTTGGCCTTCGTAATGCTTGGGCAACGTTTCAACGTCTCATGGATGGCATCTTAGGGGAACTCCCTTTCTGTGTATGTTTTGTGGACGACATACTTGTGTTCTCCTCCTCAAAAGAGGAACACCTCCGTCACCTGCGCATCGTGCTCGACCGCCTGCAACAAAACGGCCTTGTAGTCCGGTACGACAAGTGTACCTTTGGCACCAACGAAGTGTCGTTCTTAAGGCACCGTATCACTCCTGAAGGAGTCCATCCCCTCCCTGAGAAAGTAGCAGCCGTTCAGAATTTCCCCACGCCCTCGACCGTCAAAGCTCTGCAGGAATTCTTGGGCATGATCAACTATTATCACCGCTTTCTGCCAGCCATTGCCGCCACTCTTGCTCCCCTCTACGCCTCCCTCAAGGGCAAGCCAAAGGACTTGAAGTGGGGTCCCCTTCAAGAAGCGGCCTTCTGCAATGCAAAGAAGGCCCTATCAACTGCTGCGGCTCTCACTTTTCCTATCCCACACGTCCCTCTCCTTCTCTCCACCGATGCCAGCGACGTCGCTATTGGTGCAGTACTCGAGCAGGTGGTCAAAGGCTCGCTCGCCCATTGGCCTTCTTCAGCAGAAAACTGTCCAAGGCAGAATCGGGTTATTCTACCTTCGATCGAGAATTGCTGGCGGTGCACTTGGCTGTCCGTCACTTTCGCCATTTCTTAGAAGGTACGCTCTTCGTCATTCGCACAGACCACATGCCTCTGGTGCACCCCTTCACTCGACAGTCTGACGCCTGGTCCGCCCGTCAACGCCGACATCTCTCCGCCGTGGCTGAATACAATTGCACCCTCCAATACGTCCCTGGGAAAATGAATCCCATTGCCGATGCCCTGTCAAGAAACACGTTGGCTGCCATTCAACTGGGATTGGATTACAACGCCCTGGCTGAAGCCCAACGACAGGATCCAGAGTATCAAGCTTGTAGGACATCCTGCACGTCCCTCCGTTGGGAGGATTTTCCCCTCTAAAACTCCAACACCACCCTCCTCTGTGACGTCAGTACTGGTAGACCGCGACATTGGATTCCTGCTCCCATGCGCCGACAGATGTTTGATTTTATCCACGGCCTTTCACATCCCTCGTGCCGTTCTACTGCACAGCTGCTGAAGGCAAAGTTCATTTGGCACGGCATTTCTAAGGATGCTAAGGATTGGGTCCGTGCCTGTACTTCTTGCCAAACTTCCAAAGTACATCGACACACGGATTAAGGAGTGGGCACCTTTCCTCAACCTTAGCGTCGTTTTGCACACATTCACGTCGACGTTGTAGGCCCCCTACCCACATCACAATGACATCGTTACCTGTTTACCGTCATCGACCGCTCCACTCGTTGGCCTGAAGCCATTCCCATGGAAACTGCAACGCCCGCCTCATGTACATCTGCCTTACTCTCTGGATGGATTTCAAGATTCGGTATCCCTGAGCATATTACTTCTGACAGAGGAACCACTTTCACCTCTCAATTATGGACGTCATTAGCGAATCTCCTGGGCATCATCCTACATCAGACAACGGCCTATAACCCCGCTGCCAATGGAATGGTTGAACGTTTTCATCGCACCCTCAAAGCAGCTTTGATGTCCCGCTGCAAGGATTGCAACTGGTTTACTCAGCTTCCCTTGGTCCTCCTTGGACTAAGGACCACTCCTAAAGACGCCCTCGACGTCTCGGCAGCCGAAATGGTGTATGGCGACCCGTTGGTCGTCCCTGCCGAGTTTTTTCCTTCTACAACCTCCTCCGACGATCTCCAGCGCATACGTCACGTCGTGGGAAAATTTACTCCGTGCCGCCAGACTTACAAGCCCCCAGCGAAGAATCACATACCAACGGACTTGCACTCTGCAACGCACGTCTTCCTGCGCAACGACACCAGCAAGCCACCGTTAACGCCCCCTTACACGGGACCTTTCCTTGTGATCCGACGCAGTCCGAAAGCATTCCTCCTAAACATTCGGGGCAAAGAAGACTGGGTCTCCATTGATTGTCTAAAACCTGCTTATCTTCTGCCAGATGACCCGCCTACAGTTCGCCTCTCTAGATCAGGGCGCCCTATTTAACATGTACAGTATGTCATTTTTAGGGGGGGAGCCATGTACCAACCGTGTGTCACACAATTGTACATAATTCCTTTTGTATATATTATGCTTGTATCTTCGCTCCTCCCTCGCACTAAAACGAACATAAAAATTCCTGTCTGGTTTTTCCTCTGTGATATTGTCTGTCTTGTGAACTTATCATGTCCTGTTGCCTTGAGGTTTTGTATATAAGGAGAGTGTTCCACAACAATATAACTCAGTCGTTTCCAATCTGCCTTTGATTTCACAACTCCTCTCTCGGCCTGTCACACTACTCTTTCCCCTATGTCTAACGTAGTCGAGTCTCCCACATATACTTCAGCTATAGAGTTAATTATACTAGTATGTACTTTATATTGCTTTAATGTTTCTATCATTGCTTCCCTTTTTATGGAATCGAAAGCTTTTTTTAAATCTAAAGAGGCCACTATGAGTTTTTTCTTATTTTTGAAAGTTTCTTCGACCATGTATTGTAAAATGAAAATATTATCCTCAATCCTTCCTCCTTCTGTAAATCCCGCTTGACTATCCTCTATGGCATTATTTCTTTTTAGATGCCCTTCTATTTTCATCCTTGATAAAAGCCATGTATATTTTATATGATACATTTGTGAGAGCTATAGGTCTCAATTCCTTTGCTGTTGGCTTATTTTTCTTTTATAACATTTTTGTTCTGGATTCTTTCCAGCTTTTGGGTTTTTCTTTGCTAGCTAGTTCCTCTTTGTAGCAGTTCACTAGTGTATTCTTGCATATATCACTCATCATCATTGCTTTGTAGTAGTCTGGATTTAGTCCATCTGGGCCAGCTGCTTTACCTTTCTTTAGACGTTTTAAGCATTTTTCTAATTTACCTTTACTCATTTCAGCGGCGGGCATGGGTTTAATTATTCCTTCGACATTAAATACAGCATCGTAATGCTCCCTTAAATGTTCAGGTATACTATATTCATTTACAGTTATAATGTAATTTGCTCTTCTCAAATTATCCAGGTATTCGCTCTCCTTCTCCTCATTCCAGATCTCAGTTATTCTATTTTCATGAGTGTTGTAGACTGTTTTCCAAAATTTTACTAATTCTTCTTTAGCCTCTTCATCTGATAGTTTATTTCCTCTATCTCCATATAATTGTATTGCCTCGCTTTTTATTTCTTTGTTATTTCTTAATTTGTTTATGTTTTCCCATAGTTTATTGTTTTTATCATCTCTTATCTCCCTGGTCTTCTTTTTCTCATATAACGTTATGCTCTCTTTCACCAGTATTTGTACTTCTTTCTTCTTATGATTGTATTTTTCTTCTAATTCTCTTTTTATCCTAATATCTTTTTCATTTTTCTTTTTTCTATTAAGTTCCTTTCTTTCCTTAATCTTTCTTCTTATTTCCTTGGTTACCCAAGGTTGTTCTTTGGTCTTCCCT
The DNA here is from genome assembly GCF_036898095.1 of Palaemon carinicauda. Taxonomy (NCBI): domain Eukaryota; kingdom Metazoa; phylum Arthropoda; class Malacostraca; order Decapoda; family Palaemonidae; genus Palaemon; species Palaemon carinicauda. Next base: position 172,096,619 of record NC_090726.1, read on the forward strand.
TCATTTGTTACCCTTCTCCTATATGTTTTAGCCAAATGTTCTTGTTTCATTTCTGCCATTATTATGTTTAGCTCAACAATGTTTTTTACATCCTTGCTGACAAGTTTTCTCTCTATAGATTTCACATATTCGTCTATATCTTTTGCGTCACTGCTATAATATGTAATTTCTTCTCACTTCCCTTTATTGTAATTATTTTCGCTATTTGTTTTTACTTCCAATTCTACTGTTATTAGGTTGTGATCTGATATGTCTAATACTGTTTTATCTTCATCTATTTCCATACATTTAAATTGTTTATATAGCATATTAATTGCAAGAACAAAATCAATAGCACTATGCTGATCTTGTCTATGCCACGTGTATAGTCCTGAGCACCTTTCATCTCCATTTAATAGTGTTAGGTTGTGGTTACCCATCCAGTGTAGCACCATTTCCCCATTTCTGTCTACTTGTTGGTGCCCAAGAAATCCCACGTGGCCGTTAAAATCCCCCATAACTAGCAAAGGAGTTGTTTCTCCTGCTTTTTGTATTAATTTTTCACATTCCGCTTTCAATTCTTGATCTCTTTTTCTATCTTCTTCTGTATTTCCTGCTGCGAAATATACCAGCATTATCAGGAATACTAAGTTGTGGATTTTGCACTGTACCATTATTATATCGCTATGTTTTGTTTCTATTTCCTCTGCTTCAGTGATATTATTGTTTTTAAAAATTAACATTAACCCTCCACCCTTTTTGTCTTTAAAATCCCTTCTTTTTTCTAACTTTAACAGACCTTTACTCAGCTGTATTTTATCTATTTTTTGGTGCGTTTCTGTCAAACAAAATATATGAATTTTATTTGTGTTCATCTCGTTTTCTATTTCTATTAATTTCTGCTTGGTTAGTGTTTGGATATTTAACAGGCATATTTTTATACATTGGCTAACTTTTTTGTCTAAATTTATACCTTTCCTAATTCGCTCTGCTTGCGTTTGCTTCTTGGCGAAAATTGTCGTTTCTTACTAGTTCTCCTCTCTTTATGTACCAGCCCTGCTCTCCATTTTCTTTTTTCTCTCTCAATTCCTCTAGCAACTTCCTTTCTTTTTCCCTTTCCCTTAAAGTGAGGTCTGGTGCAATGAAAACTTGTCTCAACTCCTCTTTTGTTGATTTCCTGAGGTGTTTTCCCCTTGCAATTATTCCCCATTTTTCCTTAGTGCTTTTAAGCTTAACTAGCAGGGGCCTTCGTTTTTGTCTTTGTCCCTGTTCCTCTCTCTCTTCCCTTGGTTTGCCTAACCTACCCAATTCTTCAATTTCCACATCATTCATTCCTAACTCGACATTAATTACACTCCCACATATATCAAAATCATCTCTCAGCTTTTCATTACTATCAACTTTTGTACTTTCTTTTATATTGAAAATTACTATATTTTTTTTCTTTTTCTCCTTTTCCCTTATTTCTATCATCTCTGCCCTAACTTCCTCCCTAACTTCTTCTCTTGTCAGCTGACCTGTTCCTATCATATTATTATCCACCAAGGACCTAATCTCCTTTTTTAACTCATCTACCGTATCCTGCAGCCCTATGAAATTATCCCTGAGCTCATCATACTGTTTGCTAAGTTTCTTGTTTTCTGCCTTCAAGTTTTTGAAATCCCCCCTGCACCTACTACAGAACCATCGGGCATGTTTAGATTCACTGATTTTCTTAAATTCACTCCTGTCTAGTTGACCACAGCCTATGTGGAACCATACATCACACAAATCACATTCTATCGCTTCTTGGTTTGATCTTACCCCTTTTTTGCACCATCCGCAGTCGTTTGGACCATCCATGCTTTCTTCATGGTCAGAGTCGCTTGAATATTCTTCCTCTCCTTTTCCCCCTTTCACTTCCTTCCTTCTCACACTCACACCCACTGCACCTTTCACTGATTCTCTCTTAGACACCATGTTTAATATCTTTTGAGCTTGGTTATGTTATTGTAGCGTCCGTAATAAATAATGCGTGCATACAATTAATAGGTCCTTTTATTCTTGTTCAATTAAATTTTTCATTAATTATTGGTACTTTTTGAACGCTATGCACTTTACTGTATTTACATATGAGTGTGATATGGCCATCAAAAATGTCGTTTTAATTTTGATCAGGATTATTTTATTGATGATGTATACTTTCTAACATTATTTAGAGATAATAAGGATTTTCATTACATTCAACTTTTGTTTTACTGGAACCTCAAAACTTTACATCATATTTCGAAATACTATTGCAGGCAATATAAACTTATTCAAGAAATATTTCTTGTTTGTTTCTACTTTATATATATTTTGATTTAGATAGAAAATTTACATTGGTTTTCTCTTTAGTTTTATCACTTGGAAAAATTTGATTTAAGGATCTTACTAAGTTGGATTTGGCATTTCCCAAAAAAATACGAAATAATTATTGTCAGAACTTTCAATTTCATATGACATTAAAAGGTGAAATAGTCTAGGCCTTTAGCAGACTAAAATGTAGTATCAGGTTTGAACAGAAAATATGAATTTTTTTTTTAAAGTAACTCAATTATCAGTCAGGATGTTATTTTTGAACGCTTGGAAACGGTGAAATGTTTTAACTTTGAGGTTTTTTTTTTCAGAATTGATTTCAATTATCCTATTATACTCAGCATCACCAGTATGCGAAGTAAGAAGGAATGCAGATTTTTTTTCTTTTAATATTGTTTGAATCCATAATAAGCTTTTGACTACCAACATCAATATAAGCCTAATAATTATCTTTATCTTCCACTTTACCTTTCTGAGTCGTATTTTCGTATCTCCTTTCTTTCCCCGATCAACTTTGCTGGTGAATCATCAAGGACTGGAACTTGGAACCTTGCCAGGTCTAACAATGAATAAACTTGGTCGGTCAACGACTCAACTTTTACCACAGAGAAAAAATAATGATCTTGGAAAGGGAAAGTAATGGGATAAAAGGAGATAAGCAAGATGGAGAAGAGAAGGAAAATGACAAACTTGCTAATAAGATGGTAAATTAGCCCAATAACTAGAATAGATGCATACAAAGGTAAGAATCATTTATGAATATAAAACCTTTAGTTTTTTGTTTCAATAAACATCATCTGATTACTATAGTTCAGAAAAGACATGAAATGCTTTGACACCTAAAATTATATTAAATATTCACTATTGATGCGTAAGGTAGAAAATATTGTATACCTCAGCAATATCTGAATTACTGATGTCAACACACACTGAAAAAAATTAGATACATATTTATTACCTAAAAATATTTACATGGATATCAGAATGAGAGACTAGATATTTATGGATAAAAAAAAAGGCTTAATTTGCTTATAAAAGCTATACAAATCTGCTGTAGCATGCTTTTATACCGATACATTCTATAATGCAGGAGAAAGAGGAGTTAGGAGATTAGTAAGACCTGAAAAGGCTGTATATCCGGATATATATATATATATATATATATATATATATATATATATATATATATATATATATATATATATATATATATATATATATATATATATATATATATACATATATATATATATATATATATATATATATATATATATATATATATATATATATATATATATATATATAAAATATTAAAAGCCCTGGATAAACAAAACACCAAGGTTTCTTGTAGTGTATAGATAATGATACTAGTATTACCTATGTGTTCCTATCTGTTAATATAGTGTGGAAGATAGAGAGAGCGTGTTATACATACCAAAGTCCGTACCATTATCATTTT
>NC_090726.1:172107896-172122896 GCF_036898095.1 Palaemon carinicauda
ATATATACATATATATGTATATATATATATATATATATATATATATATATATATATATATATATATACATATATATATATATATGCATATATATATATATATATATATATATATTTATTTATTTATTATATATATATATATATATATATCTATCTATATATATATATATATATATATATATATATATATATATATATATATATATATATATATGTATGTATGTATGTATATATATGTTTATTTATATATATATAAATATATATATATATATATATATATATATATATATATATATAAATATATATATATATATATATATATATATATATATATATATATATATATATATATATATATATATATATATATATATATACATATATATATATATATATATATATATATATATATATATATATATATATATATATATATATATATATATATATATATATATATATATATATATATATATATATATATATATATTACAGATGTAATCTTCCTCAGCACGAAGATAAGTCAATATATAGTAGTCTACATAAGGAAAATTGAAAGTTGTGTATATGTAGAAATGCTCAACAGTTTCGTCCGCCAATGGACCTATTCTTGGAGCGTTTATTATACAAAGAAATATTACACACGTTTGTACATACAGGAAAGGCTTCAAATCATAAAAAAAAATATATATATAATTATACTATTACTACCCAACAGGCAAAAGTCACTTAACATGGGGATAAAACTAGTAAAAGTTGAAATTACAAATTAACATGAAAACAAGTAATGGAATGTTTGACAAGCACCCAAGTAAATAAAACAAGCCAAAAAAGAAAGAACTATTGAAAAAAATTTCAAGTTTGTATTGACACGTTATACTATGTAAGATAAAAGGATCCAATTTATATATGCCTGGAGATAAATTAAAATTCTTATTCCTACTATAAAATATACATGCTGATTCAATGACATTCCTCTTTATAAAATCAGTATTCTTGAACAAAATTTGTGACTGTTGCCAATCTACTGGATAACTACATATATTATTATGTATACAAATGGCATCACTTTTGTTGTTTGTTCTTATATTATACTTATGGTTTAAAATTCGCTTATCTAATGATTTTCCAGATTGTCCAATATAAAAATGTCCACATAAACATGGTATCTTATAAACTATACCCTCATCACTGTCAGGTGTGTTGCAAATCAGATTTCTGCCAATAGTATCGCGATAAGAAAATGCAGTATAAATCCCCAACAATCTAAGAGGAGCGATTACAGACTCAAAATTGGGATGGTATGGTAGGGACAGAAAATTAGTTTTACTTATCATATTCCTTTGGGGCGAATAAAAAGATTTTCTTGCAAGTGCCAGGCTTTTGTCTATGTCTTGTGTGCTAAAATTATTTTGAAAACCTATTTGATATATATTTGTGAATTCTTCGTCAATATATTCGGGACTGCATATATTGAGGGCTCTTAGGAACATAGACCTTAATGCAGACAACTTAACGTCTGATTTATGACATGAATAGTTATCTATTATAAGATTGTTGTTTGTGGGTTTTCTGTATATCTTGAATTTAAAATTAGAGTTCATAGTTGACCTTATGACTGTCACATCTAAAAATGAGATAGCACCATTGTCTTCTTTTTCGACGGTAAAAGTTATGGAGGGGACTAGATTATTGAGATCACTTAAAATTTTATGAATATCAGAGCAAGCTTTTAGTATAGCAAATACGTCGTCAACGTATCTCACCCAGAAAATGTCGTCTAATAAAATTGCTCTAGCTATTCGACTTTCAAAAAATTCCATATAAATATTCGATAAAACTGGTGACAAACAATTACCCATCTGCATTCCAAACTTTTGTCTGTAAAATCTCCCATTAAATGCAAAACTGGTGTCGACAACACATAGTCTAATTAAATCCAAAATCACATGGTTAGGTAAAGACATAACATGTTTGTTAAGTTCAATGTTCAGGAATTCTAATAAATCTTTAACAGGTACACAAGTGAACAAACTTTTAACATCGAAACTAACCATAATTTCATCATCATGTGGAGTTTCCCTACTTAATCTATTAACAAAATCTAAATTATTTTCTACATGTGAATTAGAGATAGTGCCTACTAATGGTTGCAATAAGACTACTAAAAATTTTGATAATTTATATGATGCTGAACCAATAGTGCTAATTATAGGACGTAATGGTTGCCCCTGTTTATGTGTTTTAACAGTACCATAAAGATAGGGAAGCCTTGCATTAATGGAGGTAAATGACTCAATCATGACTTTGTTCCTACCAAAAATCTCCCTTACTCTTTTATGAAATTGGGCATTAACATTTTCACGAGGATCCGAATTTAACATTTCATAAGTATCTTGATCACTTAGTACAGAATTAATTTTTTCTACATAGTCAATACGGTCTAAAATAACAATAACATTAGCCTTATCAGCTCTAGTTACATGTATACTTTTGTCTCATTTGATGGAATCAAGAGCTTTATTCAGACGTTTAGGGAAGTAATTAAAGGAGCAAACTTGTGAGTAGGCAGAATATACTATACCTCTAGCTATAGATAATACAGTTGAAAGGTCTGGTGTATATGGAGATGACTTTTCTTTAATAATGAACTGTCTACAAATATTCACTATATCAGGTTTCTTCGTCGGATTGTTGAATTTCAACCCTAGAGCTAACACGTTCTTTTCATTGTCTTTTAAAGTCTTTGATGACATATTCACATAATTAGAATCTTTACCATAAGTTTTCCACACAAACGTGTGTAATATTTCTTTGTATAATAAACGCTCCAAGAATAGGTCCATTGGCGGACGAAACTGTTGAGCATTTCTACATATACACAACTTTCAATTTTCCTTATGTAGACTACTATATATATATATATATATATATATATATATATATATATATATATGTATGTATATATATATATATATATATATATATATATATATATATATATATATTTATATATATATATTCATATATATATATATATATATATATATATATTTATATATATATATATATAAATATATACATATATATATATATATATATATATATATATATATATATATATATATATATATATATATATATATATATATATATATATATATGTATGTATTATTTATATTTATATATATATATATATGCATACATATATATATATATATATATATATATATATATATATATATATATATATATATATATATATATATACATATATATATATATATATATATATATATATATATATATATATATATATATATATATATATATATATATATTTATGCATATATATATTTAGATGTATATATATATATATATATATATATATATATATATATATATATATATATATATATATATATATAAATGTATATACATATATATATATATATATATATATATATATATATATATATATATATATATATATATATATATATATATATATATATGGTTGCTTACCCGTGTATTCTTGCATATATTCGTGTATGCCTATGCACAGCCATCAAATGCATGTATTATTTTATTCAAATACATGCATATATAACGGATTTTGAGCAAAGCGAGAAATTTATTTTTGGGTGAGATCGCCTTGTCGTCCTGATGGAAGTTCCCAAGGTAGCTTGAAAAGGATATGTTATATACTACAGTGATATTCCCAGAGAAATAATCTTCAGGTTCCAGAATTCTAACTCCTGGAGCGAATATCCATAAAATTTTCTCAAGGATATCGCATAATATTAGAGGACGCATTCTTGACACGTCACATAGCAATCTCCACACCAAATAGCGTTAACGCTTCGAGGGGAACGTGGCAGAGGAATAGAAGGGGGCCGTAACAAGGTTACCCCCCTTCCCATACTACTATTGACCACCACCCCAGCGCCATTCCCATGATGGCGGACATTCCTTGTAGCATTGAGCGTGGTGCTACAGATACAGTACGTCAGGGAGGGAACTGTGAAGATCTTTTCTTTTAAGAAAGAAGGGTGGGTCCATCAACACAACATGGCAATCTCACCAAAAAATAGATTTTTCGCTTCGCTCAAAATCCGTTTTTTGGGGCTCAAGCCATGTCGTCCTGATGGAAGTATACCAGAGCATTAATGTATCTGTGGATTTTCATCAGTGCCTTAACCTTGGGACAACCTTTCTATTATCATTTGGATCAATCGAGACAAATGACGTTACCGTTATCAATCATCATCACTAATCATCTCCGATGTTAGTGATTCCTGCCCCCTACAGGGAAGAGTCATTCTAGACGGTAGAAAGGGGCGTCTCAAGGTAAGCATATATTGTATGGACAAACATAAGAATACACCAGATGAACAAACCGTCTCGTAGTTTGTGAAAATTATCAACTACTTAACATTGTTTCTTAAATCCATTGTTTGTGAGCATACAAATATATTAAAGTACATACTCTGGACTATAATCATGCAATTGTCGGGCGAGTTAGGACGCAATTACATTCTATAGACGTTTATTAGTAAGTAAAACGAATGTAGCATGATAACGGAACTATACATGTAACCTCTACAGAGATTATCTTTCTTTCTTGGAAAGCAAGAAATGATAAGTGCCACTCTCAGATTGAAGAAAATTATAAAACAAATTCTCTTCATAATTCATGTACTGGTTACTTTTATCGGCACTGTGTACTACGTACACCGGCACTAGTGCTATCTGTACAATTCCACACCTGGGATTTTGAACAGAGCTAGTGTCACCATGGTAACACTTGATCAAAGGAGGTCACACCCTAAGAGGGATGACCTCTTCTCCCTTTAATTGACAGTCCCAGTCAATTAGCTGTTCACCGTAGAATTAGACGGCGGGTTAATTACTCTACCCGACGTCACCACATACTGTTTCAGATCATGGACTTGTCTAGCATAGTGTTTGTAGAACACTGTGGATGATTCTCACCTAGTATATGTGCGAGGACATTTGAAGTCCAAACCATTGACTGTCTATAACAGTAATTAGGGGGCAGGTTTTAATACACTACCTGCCGCCACTACATAGTGTTTCAGTTCATGTACCTGTTTCGCATAGTGTTTGTAAAACACTATGGATGATTTCCATCCAGTGTATGAACGAACACGCTCAAGGTCTATATACTGAAAGAAGTTCAGTGATGAAGCAATCTTTCTCGGATCATGACCTGCAGGAGTACTGTCAGGATCCACACTACTAATAAAGTAGGTGAGCTTCGCCCTCAGTTGTTTTAGGGATAAGTTTGATCGAGAGGTTTCTCCTTTAAAGAGCTGTCCTCCCCTGAAGTCTGAAGTTCTACGAAGATAGACCTTTAGACACTCTACAGGACATAGAGGGACATCTTCCTTCAGAGGGCAGATTCTCCAGGGACCCCACCTTTTAATGGGTAGCTCATTCTTAGCGAGAAAGGATGGATCAGGGAAGAAATTCAGTTCTCCTGTTTCTGAGAACTGAATGTGGCCCTCATCTTTAGAAAGGGCCACTATTTCACTAACTCTAGCCCCTGAGGCTATAGTGAACAGAAAAATAACCTTTTGGGTTAGATCCTTAAGCTAACAATCTTCATTGTTCAAGGATGAGGCATAATGTAGGACCTTGTCCAAAGACCAAGAGATGGGCTTTGGTGGTGCAGCAGGCCTAAGCCTCGCATATGCCTTCGGGATCTTATTAAAGATCTCATTCGCCAAGTCTACTTGAAAGGCATATAGAAGAGGTCTAGTCAAGGCTGACTTGCACGTACTTATCGTGTTGGCCGCCAAAACCTGGTTATGAAGATGGATAAAGAAGGACATGCAGAAGTTCATTGAAATCTCTCTCGGTCCTTTTGCTTTTACGAAAGCAATCCACTTTTTCCATGATGACTTATATTTTCTTCTAGTTGACTTACACTTGTATTCCTCTAAGAATTCTATATCGCCTTTTGAGATCCCAAATCTTTTCTTAACCGCTAAGGCAAAAAAATCATGCAATGAAGGGTTTGGGTTCTCTGTAATAGATCGAAGGCAATTAATCTCTGAACCTTCTGGAGTTGTCCCGGGTTCAGGATAAAGGACAGCCTCTGCCTCTGTTCCTTCCTCAAGATGGATAGATTGTTCTTGGGCTACCTGGGAGCCAACAGAGCTACTCCCACCTGGAAGGATCTCAGCATGTTGAAGACTCAGCATGTGATTGGATGGGATGAACTGGAAATCCTAAGTCTAACCCTTCCATTTCAGAGACATGATGTTTATCATTTAAATTAGAGGATCCTCGTATAGGGCTACATATCAAGGTCGTTCCTTGACAGCGCTCGTAATGAAGAGGTTGGGTTACAGTTCGGGGACTTGTTCCCATCTGGGAGAGAATAGGTCTGCGTCCGTGGACCATTCTAACTCTATCGGCCTGAGCCTGAGTAGAGCATCCACTGTCACATTACGGATTGGTTGTATGTGAACTGCTGACAGGTGCCATCCCCTTAGGTAAGTCATGGCTAACTACACTTAAACTGTATGAGACGTTTCTTAGCATCGTCGATTGCAGCGATCGTTATCGCTTCGGAGTCCCAGATCAGCTGTAGACAATCTGATCTGCTTGGAGAGAGTTTCCCTACTCACAACTGCACCAACATGGTCTTGGGATTTTCGGGCTTTGACCTTTGTTAGGGAAGCGATTAACGAAGGACCGCTATCGGTCTTTTTAGTCCTCTTCGAGTGTTTGATGCTTGTTTTCTCCAGGCTCCCAGCGCATCTTGCAGCCGTGCTCTTAGCACAGGGCTTGCCTTTATTGCGAACTGGAGAGAGAACAGGGTTCCTCCCTGTTATCGTTTTGGTAATCTTAAATTTATTTTTCATCCACGATGTTCCGGGGACCGGATCATTTCTTCGGATGTACATAGACCAGCCACCTTGGGTGCTTTCCACCCCAGCCTCTTGTCCAGGAACATTGTTGCCTGAACCTTTCTTCGGCATAAATATTGCATGACTGTGTCTGCCAATTTTATGAAGATATCTAGGACTCTGTCTAGTCTGACGAGTATCTTTCCTAGGAAGTGCGTTACTTTGTGTAACCTGAATCCTAGATAGGAGGGGAAAGGGTGATTGACTGGAAGCTGCCGATAGACGACTTTTAGGTCTGGTAAGACTATAGGCACCCTTTTTTTACAGCGGGGTCCTTATGTTCAGGAGGATAAACCTCCTGGACTCGTTTTATTTGGACTTGTTGAGTAGCGATAAGTCCTGAATGACTCTGAACTTTCTTGAGTCCTTCTCGTAAACAAACAACGGCCTTCCCTGGAATTCGGTGAACTAAAGTTTCCTTACCACCTGTATGCTCTAGAGCTCTTAGGTAAACTCCTCCAGGAGGGTTTTGGATAATCGGAGGAGTAGAGGAAATGGTGGTAGAGTTATCTCCACCTCTCATCTTAGTCCCATCTTGATTAGGCCATGGACCCAAGGATCGAAGGTCCAGCGATCCTCAAGGAATCTCCTTCCTACTAAAAGCATTTCTATGCTTCGACTGATCAGTAGGAATCTCTTTTCAACCATGTGTTTGTGACATCTCGATCACTTCAACTGTGGATCATTGTTGAACCGCTCGAAATGGATGTCCAGACCTCTCCATCTTCCTCTTAGGTTGGGGACCCACAACCTTAGAAGATTCTCTTATTGAAAGGATGCCCCACTTTTGGAGAAGTCCTACTTTCTCCGTAGAGACGTTCTTAATCACTTCCTTGACTACCTCGTCTGGAAAGAAGTCTTTACCCCAGATGTTGGAAGATATTAGCTTTCTTGTATCGTGTTTCGCTGTTGCGTTAGCTAACACAAACTACTTACATGTTCTTCTAACCTTTATAAAGGCATAAAGATCTTTTACCAAAGTAGCCATATGTATTTTGGCTAAGACCTTAATCATGTCTGGGGTATCTTGATGAGCCGAACAGAACTATATGTAGTTCTGTAGAGATAAGGAGGCTGCAAGTCTCTCCTTTGTTTCTTGTTCATCCTGTAAGAGAAACACAGATTATTTTGGAAGATTTTCCTTAAATTGTCGACTGGCGACATCTGCCTCAAGTCTTCCTACTGAAAAGGTGAAATGGGCCTCCTTCCATTTCTTCTCCTGTCTGGGAAACGCTAGTGACAGAGGCTCGCACTCCTTGAGTGTAGGACACGGTTTACCTGTCTCTATTGCCTCAGTGACATATTTGAAAGCCTTCTCCGTAAAGGGGAATGAAATTGAAACAGGAGCATGAAAGGAAGGGTGCTTGTTACCCGGTGTGGACACCTTTGACACTGAGTAACCCGCCTTTTCTATGCTGCTTGATATGATAGCCTGTGCTTTATCATTGTCGAGAATCATAACCTCCTTTGATTCCGTTCCTTTTTCTGATGTTGGTTCATCCTTCAGTCTAATGAAGCAGTTCTGGAAAGCGTCAAAGCTTAGCCAGAACTGGATTTTGTCCAAAGGAACAGCAACCATCTTCTCCAAGATGTAGAGTTTGCCGTTTAAAATCGTTATTAGCTCCGCAAACCTACAGGGATTGGTTGTGGAGCATGTCAGAAGGTCTTGATCTACAAGTCTTTTGTACAACCCTTTAGGAGCGACAAGTGGAGCTTTACCAAGCTCTACCTAGCATTTCGCTTCCTGCTTTGTGCTCTGTTTGCACATATTTTCTACAAGATTCTTGACTTGGGCCCATAACTGGTTCATTCCATCTAAAAGAGGGATAGAAGGCGGATATATCGATGTCGTTGGCTCATGAGCCTATTGGAACGGAGACAATTCCAACCCGACATTCTCCCCTTCTTCCCGTGGGCGCTTTTTGCCCTCCTTTCCGAAGGTTATCTGGCCATCGGGAAAGGTACCTCGTGTCTGGGGTACCACTATTTCCTTACTCGCTGTTGGAAATACTGACCTACGCATCTTGTCATTAGGCAGGTAAGGTCCCGGAGAGATTTTCTGAAAGCCTCTCACCCAGTTGGGTAGTTTGAAACGAGCTGCATTCCTAGTCTCCACCGACTTGGATTCTTGAAACCTACGGACAATAGGGCCCGACAAACTTTGCAGGCCTGCGGGTTCCAATACTGCAGGTGTTCGGAAATAATATTGCTGGGGGCATGAAACCTGCATGCATTATGTCCATAAAAACACTTACTCTTAGTTTTGCAGAAGACTGCAACACATGACATCTGGCGTTCCTCCTATAAAGAAAGGAAAACAAAATGAGTATACGATTGATTATCTCACTGATAACCAATAAATAGCTTAGGATAGCAAGCTATAAAGGGATAGTGGGAGACACATACTTGTGTATCCCTTGCAAGCAAATGCTGGTACCTCCCCTCAGTATTAAGTGATAGGAATTTCCTTTTCGAAGGAATTCCAACTGAAAAAAAAGGGGTTTTCTAACCCCTAGGTATAGGGAAGTGTATACTTCACTGTCCCTTTCATACTAAATACTGTGGGGTACGGAAGACTGAATTTTCAATAAGCTTAACGAAGAAACACTATTCCTTCAATGTAAGAGCGGCTGCAGCATAATGAGGATACCCAAGATATGCTAGCAATAGTTACTCTATAATTATATTGTAGTTTTCTATTTGCAGTATGCACTATATTTCAATATACTGGCTACTGTATAATTATATATAATATGATTCAGCCAATGTGTTGCCTTTCTGGTAAGCAACTGACTGTACGGTCCAGCTGGCATGATGCCAACTGGACTGGGGAAGGAAAGACATATATTTGTATATATCCCACCCAACTTTTTTGCTGTGACCCCCCTTACAAAATTAAAACATAGAGTTTCCTAATCATGGAGACTCGAGGATAAGGGCTCTGCTCTTTAAGGGTTAGGAGTGTAATCTCCAGTCCTTAAAATTTCAATATTGCAGGGTAATCTGAAGACTGATTTCTAAATAGAGTATTGAAGAATTTAATTCTTTCAATATGAGATTGGGTTCCACAAATTTTTGGGTAGGATTTTCAAATATATTGGATAAAACACTACTAGCATAAAATATACAAAATGTTTCTATTTGCAGTATATCCTATACTGCCGAAATACTAACTACCTGTATAAACATATACTGTAGTACATCCAGCATGTCGTCGGCATAGCTAGCTAATGCTAGCACATATAACCTGCTAGCTAAAAGAAAGAGAGATAGCATGGAGAAAAGGCTACCTAATACTGTATATATTTACAGTAAAAGGGATGTAAAAGTCTACTATTACTTCATTCTCCAGAAAGAAGGTTCAAATGGAAGGGGAGAATATAAAATTCAAGCTTCCATCCAGCTACAGTACTGTCGCCGGCAAGGATCTGTCTAAACCTTGTCGGCCGGCACCGCTGGCCAGTACTACCGGCAGGTATCAGTAGAGTTGGCGTACTGCCGGTTGAGCAGGCACCATTCTGTGCCGGCCTGGTAGGCAGCACCCTGTCAGTAGCCACTGTTGCTAGCAGTTCCTGAAAGAACTGAAGAACCTTGTAAACAGAAGGGACTTCCCACTTACAGCCAACATGGCCAGCAGCTGCCCTGATTGCCTGCCAGCAGTCACCATGACTGCCGGCCGGCAGCAGCCATGACTGCCGGCCGGCAGTAGTCTTTACTGTGGGCCGGCAACTAAAATGGCCGGCAGCTCACAGATGTCCTTACTGCCGGCCAACAGATGTTAAGACTGCCGGCCGGCAGCTATCAACTGTATTATTATTATTATTATTATTATTACTATCCAAGCTACAACCCTAGTTGGAAAAGCAAGATGCTATAAGCCCAGGGGCTCCAACAGGGAAAAATAGCCAAGTGAGGAAAGGGAATAAGGAAATAAATGTCATATATAAACTATTAACAACATCAAAAACAAATATGTCATAAATAAACTATAAAAAGACTCATTTGCTCCATCTTTGAACTTTTGAAGTTCTACTGATTCAACCACCCGATTAGGAAGATCATTCCACAACTTGGTAACAGCTGGAATAAAACTTCTAGAGTACTGCGTAGTATTGAGCCTCGTGATGGAGAAGGCCTGGCTATTAAAATTAACTGCCTGCCTAGTATTACGAACAGGATAGAATTGTCCAGGGAGATCTGATTGTAAAGGATGGTCAGAGTTATGAAAAAACTTATGCAACATGCATAATGAATTGATTGAACGATGGTGCCAGAGATTAATATCTAGATCAGGAATAAGAAATTTAATAGACCGTAAGTTTCTGTCCAACAAATTAAGATGAGAATCAGCAGCTGAAGACTAGACAAGAGAACAATACCCAAAACAAGGTAGAATGAAAGAATTAAAACACTTCTTCAGAATAGATTGATCACCAAAAATCTTGAAAGACTTTCTCAATAAACCTATTTTTGGCGCAATTGAAGAAGACACAGACCTTATATGTTTCTCAAAAGTAAATTTAGTGTCGAGAATCACACCTAAAAGAGGGGAAGTCTGGTCGATCCCTGCGGTTCGCCAACATAAAGGAATAGAAGGGAAGGGAAAAGAGGGTCCTGTGAAAGGTACAGCAGGAGCCGGCTTTAGCCTGTCCTGCCCCACCTAACAACTCCGTTCGTGTATTAGAACTATCCCAGGCAGCTAAAGAATTCTATTCCTTAGCCTGGGGTTAGATTAATACAAATAAGAGGTTGGTAGCACCCTCGCCACCACCTCTAAAGGAAAGGAAATGGGGTTGCAGTGCCAGTGTCCCCTAAGTATTAGAAGAATTCTATTTCTCAGCCTAGGGTCCACTAACACAGGACTAGTCTGCTAGGTCACAGGAAGAAGGGTCATATCGTACAGACCCTTCAGGAGTGGCCTAGGGAGGTCTAGGCTCCTATGTCGGTAGCCTAATGTAGCAAAAGAATTCTATTCATCTTGCCAGATAGCTACCAACCACAGACTAAATACTCTGAGATTCTGGCCAAAACCCCAAAAACCTGCATCTGCTGTTACAAAGGAAGGGCAGAAAAAACCGTAGGAAAGTCATGCCTGAATTAAAAATTCGAGGGCGACCCGCTAAGGTTGTAGCCTGAGGCTACACTCAGAGGGAAGAGGGATTACCCTTAAACTCCCTTTTTTGAGAGGGGTAAAGTTCATCCAGTTAAAAGAGATACTTATCTCTGCATAATTGAAATCACCATACACAAGGGTAACCGGGGAGTATCTAACGTATAATAAACATGCCTAGGTTAGGAACCTAGGCGAGACGAGATCTCGGTTACCTCACTGTCCGAGACTCTAACTATACGATCGACATGGAAAGGAAAAATATGCACAATGTAAATATCTTTATAAGAATATATTGCCTAAATAGCTAACATAATAAAATAATTAATTAATGATATATGAAGCTATTTAAAAACCGGGAAGTCGTTATGCTAACTAAATAACATGCCCAACGAACGACAGCCCTCATAACGCCTCCGGTATAGGCTAGCTCTAAACACAATATATTACTAAAATTTCACTGTGAAAAGGGAGCTACAAAACTATTCATTGTAAAGACCCAATACTCAACTTTCCGAAGGCGAAAGAAGTTGGAGAATGCATAATAAATCCTTGAAAATCGATTGAAAAGTTAGATCAACAGGGAACACAACTGAGCGAAATCGCTATAAAATTAGGAATGTCCGCCATCCTGGGAATGGCGCTGGGGTGGTGTCTAATAGTAGTACGGCCCCCTTCTATTCTTTTGCCAGCGTTAACGCTATTTGGGGGGGAGATTGCTATGTGACGTGTCAAGAATGCGTCCTCTGATATTATGCGATATCCTTGAGAAAATTTTAAGGATATTCGCTCCAGGAGTTAGAATTCTGGAACCTGAAGATTAATTCTCTGGGAATATCACTGTAGTATATAATATATCCTTTTGAAGCTACCTTAGGAACTTCCATCAGGACGACAAGGCTTGAGCCCAAATATATATATAAATATATATATATATATATATATATATATATATATATATATATATATATATATATATATATATATATATATATATATATTTACAGCAGACAGCATATAAACAAAGAGAGCAAGGAAGGAAAAAGATAATGTATGACTTTAGTAGTATACAAGATAAATTTCAGGGGTCTACCACTTATGAATAAAATACTCTATATGTTATGGTAATTTCATATGTCACTTCTCCCAAGATGTAGGGAAAAGGAATTATTCTCTTGGAATTGATGTAATATATTTTCTCGGCTATGTGCAATGGTTTTTTGACGTTGCATATACAAGGACCTGTAATATTTCACCTTTTTCATGTAAAATACAATACCATTATAAGAAATATGGCACGTACATATACAAACTAAAATTATTATAGTTTATATTATTTTCATGAATCTCTCTCTCTCTCTCTCTCTCTCTCTCTCTCTCTCTCTCTCTCTCTCTCTCTCTCTCTCGTGCACATTGTGTATGAAGAATGAAATAGTTAGTTGGTACAATAAAACAACATGCTCTTATGCACTAGAAAGCAAAATGCAGATCCAATTGTAATGCTCTAATATGTATAATCATTAAGTATATCACAAAGTATAAAAGCGTTTTTGTGGTTTCAAAGAAATCAGTAATTCAGCTATAAGTCTGAAACCTGATATGACATCAATTATAAAATGACAGATATGAAATTGTCCTAATATTCTTTCAGTAAAGAACTTATTGCTTGTATTTTCGTGTTTTACCTGTTATGTTTTCGTTTCACAATTTAAAGGAGTGAATCCTGAAAACTAGCTATCTGAAATTATCTAGCAAGTTCTTTTAGTTTATACTCTTCCCCCTACAAAAACTTGAAGATTGAATAATATGGATATATTCAAAACATGTTAATATTATTTCCCCATGAAAAAGAGTATACAACTAAAAAAAAAATAACACTTTGTCCATATCAAGCAGTAAAAAGCAGTAGTTTCACAGAACATATTATGAATTCATACCACCGATATAAATAAAAAAGTAGGTTTTTTTATTAAAGAAGATCAAAAGATGCATATGTGGTGCTACAAGCAGAGCCCAAGTCTAAATTATATGGTTGCTGTCTATAACATGACTTAGTAATACCTAATTTTATTAATATGTTAGATTTTAGGCCACGTAGATAGACCAAGTGACTATAAAACGATTATACATTGATTTTAGACTGTTAACACTACATTTTGTTAAATCAATTCAAGAACAAAACTGCATTGGGATTAGTCAATTCTTAACCCTTTCTTACATTGAAGCGATTAAAACACCAAATTTCAATACCGTACATAGTTATTAACAGTTTATTTCATTAAAACACAGTTCACAATTCTGTGATTATCAAATTGATCAGAGATGCCCAGGAGAAAGGAGATATCGAAGCCTGAAAGAATCTTTCATCTGCTGACTTCCAGGTTTATGTGTCCCCCGGTTATGTCACGGGATATATAAGAACAACATTGATCACAGAATGGATCTTTATGGTGAAAACTCTATGTATACTCTGTTTCATAGGATGTTATCAAATAATTTCTATTCACTAGATAAATAACTCTCTCAGAGAGATAATACTATTTATTAGGGTATAATATATTCTATGAATAGTGATTTTTTTTTCGAATGGCGTCACTTCCTCTCCAACTTCCATGTATGTGCAATATACCTCGTTCAAGACCCTACTGAATTTTTCACATCACAGTAATAAAATAACATTGCATTAGATTTTTATGCAGCATAATAGATTCATTATATAATTGGCAGATAGTTAAACACAATATTTTTAGCCATTATATAACAGTGACATATAATGATAATAACAATAAGTATACATACTTTTATTAGAGGTCATATCACAGTAATCATTTTATGATTTTCAGACATACACTTCATAATCCTTATCTCAAGAGATTATTTCTACATTGACAATATTTTATATTTACCCCTTCCCTGAATGCTATTTTAATATTCCTGTTAGATAACAGGG
>NC_090726.1:172137896-172140396 GCF_036898095.1 Palaemon carinicauda
TGCTAACTAAATAACATGCCCAACGAACGACAGCCCTCATAACGCCTCCGGTACAGGCTACCTCTAAACACAATATATTACTAAAATTTCACTGTGAAAAGGGGAGCTAAAAAACTATTCATTGTAAAGACCCAATACTCAACTTTCTGAAGGCGAAAGAAGTTGGAAAATGCATAATAAATCCTTGAAAATCGATTGAAAAGTTAGATCAACAGGGAACACAACTGAGCGAAATCCCTACAAAATTTGGAATGTCCGCTATCCTGGGAATGGCGCTGGGGTGGTGTCTAATAGTAGTACGGCCCCCCTTCTATTCTTTTGCCAGCGTTAACACTATTTGGAGTGGAGATTGCTATGTGACGTGTCAAGAATGCGTCCTCTGATATTATGCGATATCCTTGAGAAAAATTTAAGGATATTCGCTCCAAGAGTTAGAATTCTGGAACCTGAAGATTAATTCTCTGGGAATATCACTGTAGTATATAATATATCCTTTTGAAGCTACCTTAGGAACTTCCATCAGGACGACAAGGCTTGAGCCCAAATATATATATATATATATATATATATATATATATATATATATATATATATATATATATATATATATATATATATATATATTTACAGCAGACAGCATATTATAAACAACGAGAGCAAGGAAGGAAAAAGATAATGTATGACTTTAGTAGTATACAAGATAGATTCCAGGGGTCTACCACTTATGAATAAAATACTCTATATGTTATGGTAATTTCATATGTCACTTCTCCCAAGATGTAGGGAAAAGGAATTATTCTCTTGGAATTGATGTAATATATTTTCTCGGCTATGTGCAATGGTTTTTTGACGTTGCTTATACAAGGACCTATAATATTTCACCTTTTTCATGTAAAATACAATACCATTATAAGAAATATGGCACGTACATATACAAACTAAAATTATTATAGTTTATATTATTTTCATGAATCTCTCTCTCTCTCTCTCTCTCTCTCTCTCTCTCTCTCTCTCTCTCTCTCTCTCTCTCTCTCTCGTGCACATTGTGTATGAAGAATGAAATTGTTAGTTGGTACAATAAAATAACATGCTCTTATGCACTAGAAAGCAAAATGCAGATCCAATTGTAATGCTCTAATATGTATAATCATTAAGTATATCACAAAGTATAAAAGCGTTTTTGTGGTTTCAAAGAAATCAGTAATTCAGCTATAAGTCTGAAACCTGATATGACATCAATTTTAAAATGTCAGATATGAAATTGTCCTAATATTCTTTCAGTAAAGAACTTATTGCTTGTATTTTCGTGTTTTACCTGTTATGTTTTCGTTTCACAATTTAAAGGAGTGAATCCTGAAAACTAGCTATCTGAAATTATCTAGCAAGTTCTTTTAGTTTATACTCTTCCCCCTACAAAAACTTGAAGATTGAATAATATGGATATATTCAAAACATGCTAATATTATTTCTCCATGAAAAAGAGTATACAATTAAAAAAAAAATAACACTTTGTCCATATCAAGCAGTGAAAAGCAGTAGTTTCACAGAACATATTATGAATTCATACCACCGATATAAATAAAAAAGTAGGTTTTTTTATTAAAGAAGATCAAAAGATGCATATGTGGTGCTACAAGCAGAGCCCAAGTCTAAATTATATGGTTGCTGTCTATAACATGACTTAGTAATACCTAATTTTATTAATATGTTAGATTTTAGGCCACGTAGATAGACCAAGTGACTATAAAACGATTATACATTGATTTTAGACTGTTAACACTACATTTTGTTAAATCAATTCAAGAACAAAACTGCATTGGGATAAGTCAATTCTTAACCCTTTCTTACATTGAAGCGATTAAAACACCAAATTTCAATACCGTACATAGTTATTAACAGTTTATTTCATTAAAACACAGTTCACAATTTTGTGATTATCAAATTGATCAGAGATGCCCAGGAGAAAGGAGATATCGAAGCCTGAAAGAATCTTTCATCTGCTGACTTCCAGGTTTATGTGTCCCCGGTTATGTCACGGGATATATAAGAACAACATTGATCACAGAATGGATCTTTATGGTGAAAACTCTATGTATACTTTGTTTCATAGGATGTTATCAAATAATTTCTATTCACTTGATAAATAACTCTCTCAGAGAGAAAATACTATTTATTAGTGTATAATATATTCTATGAATAGTGATTTTTTTTCGAATGGCGTCACTTCCTCTCCAGCTTCCACGTATGTGCAATATACCTCGTTCAAGACCCTACTGAATTTTTCACATCACAGTAATAAAATAACATTGCATTAGATTTTTATGCAGCATAATAGATTCATTATATAATTGGCAGATAGTTGAACACAATATTTTTAGCCATTATATAACAGTGACATATAATGATAATAACAATAAGTATAAATACTTTTATTAGAGGTCATATCACAATAATTATTTTATGATTTTCAGACATACACTTCATAATCCTTATCTCAAGA
>NC_090726.1:172155396-172167641 GCF_036898095.1 Palaemon carinicauda
TTGACTATCTGGTAACAAAGGTCGCTAGTAACTCCAACCAGTGTGACGGAAAAATATTCGCAGACATTGAAACAATATGATCCAACAAACTAGAGCAAGTGTGCGGAAAGCATCAGCTAAATAATAGAAGAAATTCCAAAGAAGATCCAGGTGATGAAGAGACTTATAAAAAAAGTTTACATCAATAAACACATTCCATTAAAGAACAATAAGAAGTCCAATATTGTGAATATGCTGATTGATGTATTGAGAAAAAGAATGCCAAAATGGTGCAATACATGTAAGATGTGGTATTCCATTGTTAATCCACAGCAGCTTATCGGGAAATGCGATGCTTTCCATGTACCAACATATCCTACCTGTGCTGAAATGCAACAAAAAAATAAAAAAATAAAGACACAAAGGTATTCTGCTCAACATGCTTAGTCTGGATAGAAAATATGATTAAGTCGAGACTGAATATACAAATAGTTGAAGAAGAAGAAGAAGAAGAAGAAGAAGAAGAAGAAGAAGAAGAAGAAGAAGAAGAAGAAGAAGAAGAAGAAGAAGAGAAAATGTGTAAGGATGCAGAGGAAATCAATGATACAACATGTGATGCCATCCAAGAACATACTTACGAAGAAATAAATTATCAGATGGAAACAGACCTACATTCTTTTAGGGAAGAGCAAGAAAAAAAAAGATATAGTCTGCAATTCACTGAAAAGAGGAAATAGCTGATTTGGTGAAAGATGCTACTACAAGCATCCAAAGATATGACATAATTATGAAATATATGGTAAATGTTCGTATTTAGACAGGTATGGAGACGAATGCAGAGATCTCCATCCAAAAATATGTAAAAACCTGAAAGAAGTAAAAGGATGCAAACTCAACAAAATTGTCGATATGTGCATCCTGCAACCATGAATAAAAGTCAGAAATCTCAGCAAACAGAAAAGAAAAAGGAAAGCAAAAAGGAAACAAAAAAAGAAGAAGAAAAAAACACGCCGAGCATATGCCGTGCTATGTACAAAAGGCCCCAAGATATGATGCTTTTCAACCCAAATATGCACAATTAGAGCCCAACTACAAAGAATGCATCTATAATGCCAGGGGTTGGTGCATATACTGAGATAATTGCAGTTATACACACACAAAAATGAAGGTGAAAGAGCAAATATAATAGAAAAGTGGGATTTTTTAATGGCAGAAATCCTGGAAAGGAAGAAAAGAACATCATATCAGAGCAGGAAGGAAGCATGGGAGAATTCATATTATCACCAATATTAAATAATGGGGATGAAACACAAACCATAATAGTGATTAATGCACGGGGTTTAGTCACGAGGAACTGTAAAAGGAAAATAGAGTTCTTTGAAGAGCTAACCCAAATTGAAAAAAAAAATAGATATATTAAACATAAGTGAAACATGGTATTCCCAAAAGACTGGCAGTGATGACCAGATAAAGGGTTTCCAAAAATATAGATCAGACAGAAAATATAGGAATCAAGGGGGAACCGCAATATATGGAAGAGACATAAATCAAGGAAAAGTCTGTGAAATATACAGCAACACAGAATGTGAATTGATTGTGGTAGAATTTGAATCTGAAAAACTAGTGAATATTGTACTTTATAGACCCCCAAACACTAAGGATGTTTGACATGATAATA
Organism: Palaemon carinicauda; assembly: GCF_036898095.1. Classification (NCBI taxonomy): domain Eukaryota; kingdom Metazoa; phylum Arthropoda; class Malacostraca; order Decapoda; family Palaemonidae; genus Palaemon; species Palaemon carinicauda. The sequence goes on from NC_090726.1 coordinate 172,157,054, forward strand.
AATAAAAATAGATGATATATATAGAAAACATAAAGACTGCAATATACTCCCATCCGGAGATTTTAACTTTCCTTTCATGGATTGGAAAGAACGGATAGAAGAAAGTGGTTGTATATATACATATAAAAAAGAGAGTAATAGTAGCTCAGACGATAAGAGGCAATTTGAAAAGCTTCAAGATACGCAATCAGAACATAATATGCCACAAATAAACCACATACCAACAAGAAAAGGACAATGTCCTAGATTTTGTATTTGTGAATGAAGTGAATTATGTTAAAGAAATAATAGTGTATACCACGGGAATTTCAGACCACAATAGCATAGAATTAATAGTCCATTCCAAAGCAAGTGATCGCAGAGATAATCAAAACAAAAAATGATGAGATGGGTATTGAAAATATAATTTTTGGAGTAAGAATATAAAATGGTCAAAAATAAATGAAGAATTGAACAAAGAATGGAAAAATGTATTCGTAAGTGATAATATTCTGGTAAATACTGATACATTGTACAAAATACTGTAGAAAATTGTTGAAAAATATATACCGGAAAAAAACAATAAGCATCAGACATGCATACCAAGAGACAGAAGGATCTTATTTCAGAAAATTAGAAAATTAGAAAAGAAGTCTTACAAAAGAAAAAAAGTATGGAAAATCATGGAAATAAAATGTAAAATAGAAAATGCAGAACAAAAGATTATACAATCGAAAGAAAATGAAGAAAGGGACTTGAAAGAAAGGACACTTCAAAATATATAAACAAAAGTACTTTACTCTTTTGCATAAAAGATGAATAAAGGGAGATTAGAAATGGGCCCTCTAAGAATTCAAGGACGGTTAACAAATAAAAAAAAGTAAGTATGCAACATAGCAGAAAAATATAAAATTGAGTTAATGCCATGAATTATGAATGAGAATAATGAAACAGAAATGAGAGAAGAAAATGATGAATTTCTAACAGATATAGATATTATTGAAGCAGATATAATGCAAGCTATAAGCGAAATTGAAAATGGATCGGCGGCCGGACCAGATGGAGTTCCAGGGATTTTGTTAAAAAAACTATGCAAACTATCGCGAAGCCGCTTCAATACTGCTAAGACAAAGTGTAGATATGAGCGAGATATATGTTAAACATAAATTAACTTATATAACTCCTATTTTCAAGAGTGGATCAAGACTAGAGGCAAGCAATTACAGACCTGTTAGTCTAACATCACATATTATGAAAGTATATGAAAGGGTAAGGAAAAAGAAAATAATAAATCATTTGGTTACAAAAATATGTTCAAAATACATCAACACAGTTTTGTACCAGGAAAAAGTACACAAACCCAACTGATAGCACACTATGAAAACATATACAAAAACCTGAAAAATTAAAAAGACACAGATGTTATATATCTAGATTTTGCAAAAGCCTTTGACAAGGTAGAACATGATATATTTGGAAAAAATATGAAAAAGCGTAATATTGTGGGAAAGATAGGAAAATGGGTAAAAGAATTTTTGCAAAACAAAAAACAAATTGTGGTTGCAAATGACGAGAAATCAGATGAAGATCAGGTATTATCTGGTGAACCAACCGTGTGTCACACGATCGTACAAAGTTCATTTTGTGTATATATTATGCTTGTATCTTCGCTCTTCCCTCGCACTAAAAAGAACCTGAATAAACATGTCTGTTTTTCTCATCAGTAATGGTGTCTGTTTTGAATATGAAATTTCTTGTTGCTTTAAGCTTTTGTATATAAAGGAGAGTGTCCTATACTAAATTCACTTAGTTGCTTTCATCTTGTGTTTGAGTCACAACCTTCTCTCGGCTCGTCACATTGGTGACCCCGGAAGTCTATTCACTCCTCCCGCCTTCCACCCCCCCCCCCTCGCCCCTCCATTGTTGGTAATAAGGTGGACTCTACTGAAGTTATTGCTTCGACTCCCCAACTGAAACTTTCATCATTCGCCAGATTCAGCACGCAGAAGTCCAGTTTCGCATCGAGGGCGTGACTCACTCAACAACCAAAGCAGATTATGTTCTCGCGGCGATACCCGAGGACCCCTTCCCAGAAATATACTACAGGCTTTGTGAACAAGGAGACACTCCAATAGCGTATGACGCCCTCAAAACATACCTTTTGCAGCAGTACTCGCCGTCGCCAGTTACCCGTATAGCAAAGCTGTTTCAGCTCTAGCAACAACTGTTGGGGGACCAAAGGGCTTCGCTCGTCCTCAGGGAAATGTCCAGTAACGCTCGCCTGCAACCTGCCGCAGACGGTTCTCCTCATGAGGTGAACCTACTTTGTGCCCTTTGGATACGCCATCAACCCGGACCTATACGTGCTGCCATACCCGATGTCGATAGTTTACCCATAAAGGACTTGATGACCAAAGCCGACGCCCTTATGGACAGCCACCTCAAGACCTCCATCAACATCTCCTACGCTGACGAAGAGGACGCCTATTCAACGTGCCAAAGCGAGGACCCACCACCCACCACTCGCTTGCGCCCCAACCAACAACTTTTACAGCCATTTACTACCTCCCATCCGCTGCAGTTTTGCTACTACCACTTCATATTTGGGGCAACCGCGAAGAAATGTGCCAGGGGTTGTCAGTGACCAAAAAATGTGTAAGTAGGCCATCACTCCTGGCAGTGGCCTCCTGTGTTTCTAATTTTTTCTTTTAACATGATGCAGTAAAGGGCGTGCAATTTTTGGAAAACACGGGTGTTTGTCGTTCTCTTTTGCCAATGGAACTCTTCAGGACACGACGTAGTTTGTCTACGTCTGCCGACGTCCGCTTGGTAGCTGCCAACAGATCTGCGATTCCCACCTACGGTTACGAGAACCTCACATTATCGTTCGGAAATGGTAAATTTAATTGGAAGTTTTACATTGCTGAAGTCACCTTGCCAATCCTCGGTTCAGATTTTCTCTCTCATTTCCACCTTCTGGTCGATGTCACCCACTGACGATTGGTCAACGCAGACTCGTGCTTGTCGACACCTCTTCAACCCATCCCCTCCAATCTCGCTCTCCACATCAGCGCACCCACAGATGCCTATGCCCACCTTCTCACGTCGTAGACGGAAGTTATCCGTCCAGACTTCGCCAAACGCCCACGGCTCCTGCCGTGCACGGTATTTATCACCATATCAAGGTGACGCGACCCCCAGTCTTCGCAAAATTCAGATGTCTGGCACCGGAACGATATGCAGCCGTCAAACAGACGTTCGGCAAAATGGAGGAAATGGGCCTTTGCTAAAATGCCTCCAGCACATGGTCGTCGACATTACACATCATTCTGAAGAAAGACGGCACCCTTCGTCCGTGTGGGGATTAGAGGCGCCTCGACAGGCAATGAGAAACCGGATCACTACCCCTCCCAAACATTGCTGAGATGACCTCCTACCTGCGAAAAGCGAAGGCTTTCTCTACGCTTGACCTCTTGAAGGGGTATTATCAGGTGCCTATGAAGTCAGAAGACATCCCCAAGACTGCCATAATAACTCCATTTGGTACACACACCTTCAATTACTCTTGATTTGGCCTTCGTAATGCTGGGGCCACTTTTCAACATCTTATGGATGGCACATTAGGGGACCTCCCCTTTTGTGTATGTTATGTGGAAGCATACTTATGTTCTCCTCCTCAAAAGAGGAACAGCTCCGTCACCTGCGCATCATGCTTGACCACCTGCAACAAAACGGCCTTGTAGTCCAGTACGACAAGTGTACCTTTGGCGCCAACAAAGTGTCGTTCTTAAGGCACTGCATCACTCCTGAAGGAGTCAATACCCTCCCTGAGAAGGTAGCAAACTTTCCCGCGCCCTGGACCGTTAATGCTCTGCAGGAATTATTGGGCATGATCAACTGTTATCACTGTTTTTTGCCAGCCATTGCCGCCACTCTTGCTCCCCTCTACGCCTCCCTCAAGGGCAAGCCAAAGGACCTGAAGTGGGGTCCCCTTAAAGAAGCGGCCTTCTGCAATGCAAAGAAGGCCCTAACAACCGCTGCGGCTCTCACTTCTCCTATCCCACATGCCACTCTCCTTCCCTCCACCGATGCCAGCAACGTCGCTATTGGTGCAGTACTTGAGCAGGGGGTCAACGGCTCGCACCGCCCATTGGCCTTCTTCAGCAGAAAACTGTCCAAGGGAGAATCGGGTTGTTCTACCTTCGATTGCGAATTGATGGTGGTGCACTTGGCTGTCCGTCACTTTCGCCATTTCTTAGAAGGTACGCCCTTCGTCATTCGCACAGACCACATGCCTCTGGTGCATGCCTTCACTCGACAGTCTGACGCCAGGTCTGCCCGTCAACGTCGACATCTCTCCGCCGTGGCTGAATACAATTGCACCCTTCAATACCCTGGGAAAATGAATCCCATTGCCGATGTCCTGTCAAGAAACACGTTGACTGCCATTCAACTGGGATTGGATTACAACGCCCTGGCTGAAGCCCAACAACAGGATCCATAGTGTCAAGCACGTAGGACATCCTGCACCTCCCTCCATTGGGAAGCCTTCCCCCTCTAAGACTCCAACACCACACTCCTCTGTGATGTCAGTACTGGTAGATCGCGACCTTGGATTCCTGCTCCCATGCACCGGCAGGTGTTTGATTTTTATTCCCGGGCTTTAACATTCCTCTTGCCGTTCTACTGCACAGCTGCTTAAGATGAAGTTCATTTGGCACGGCATTTCTAAGGATGCTAAGGATTGGGTCCGCGCCTGTACTTCTTGCCAAACTTCCAAAGTACATCGACACACGGATTTAGGAGTGGGCACCTTTCCTCAACCTCAGAATCGTTTTGCACACATTCACGTCGATGTTGTAGGCCAAATACAAACATCACGAGGACATCGTTACCTGTTTACCGTCATTGACTGCTCCACTCGTTGGCCTGAAGCCATTCCCATGGAAACTGCAACGTCCGCTTCAAGTACATCTGCCTTACTCTCAGGATGAATTGCACGATTTGGTATCCCTGAGCATATTACTCCTGACTGTGGTACCCCTTTCACCTCTCAATTTTCGATATCATTAGCGAATCTCTCGGGCATCACCCTACATCAGACAACTGCCTATAACCCAGTTGCCAATGGAATGGTTGAACGTTTTCATCGCACCATCAAAGCAGCCTTGACGTCCCGCTGCAAGGATTCCAACTGTTTTACTATGCTTCCCTGGGTCCTCCTGGGACTAAGGACCACACTTAAAGACACCGTCGATGTCTCAGCAGCTGAAATGGTGTATGGCGACCCGTTGGTCGTCCCTGCCGAATTTTTTCCTCCTAAAACTTCCTCCGACGATCTCCAGCGCACACGTCACGTCGTGGGAAAATTTACTCCATGCCACTAGACTTACAAGCCCCCAGCGAAGCATCACATACCGACAGACTTGCACTCTGCAATGCATGTCTTCCTGTGCAACGACACTAGCTAGCCACTGCTAACGCCTCCTTACACGGTCCCCTTTCCTTGTGATCCGACGCAGTCCAAAAGCATTTCTACTAAACATCCGTGGCAAAGAAGACTGGATCTCCATTGATCGTCTAAAAACTGCTTATCTCCTGCCCGTTGACCCGCCTACAGTTCGCCTCTCTAGATTTGGGCGCCCTATTTAACATGTACAGTATGTCATTTTTAGGGGGGGGGGAGCCATGTACCAACCGTGTGTCACACGATCGTAAATAGTTCATTTGTGTATATATCATGCTTGTATCTTCGCTCTTCCCTCGCACTAAAAAGAACCTGAATAAACATGTTTATTTTTCTCATCAGTAACGGTGTTTGTTTTGAACAAGAAATTTCTCGTTGCTTTAAGCATTTGTATATAATGAAGGGGGTTCTATAATAAACTTACTCAGTTGCTTTCATCCTGTCTTTGAGTCACAACCTTCTCTCGGCTCATCACACTGGTGTGCCACAAGGTAGGGTATTAGTTGTACTGCTGTTTGTTATTATGATCTCGGATATAGACTGTGATGTTAAAGACTCTGTAGTAGGAAGTTTCGCCGATGACACAAGAATAAGTAGAGAAATTACTTATGATGAAGATAGGAACTCACTAAAAAGAGATCTAAACAAAATATATGAAGGGGCGGAGATGAATAGGATGGTATTAAACTCCAGTAAATTTGAATCGATAAACTTTGGAAACAGAGAAGGAATGGTTTGTGCATACAGGGGACCTAATAACGAGACAATCACAAACAAGGAAGCAATTAAAGACCTTGGTGTAATGTTAAACAGGAATATGTTATGTAACGACCAAATAGCAACATTGTTGGCTAAATGTAAAGAAAAAATGGGAATGATATTTAGACTCTTTAAAACAAGACCAGCTGAACACATGATTATGCTTTACAAAACTTATGTACGTAGTACACTCGAGTAATTCATTTTGATATGGTACCCCCACTACCAAAAGGATATTGCACAAATAGAGAGTGTACAAAGGTCCTATACTACTAGAATAGAAGAAGGTAAGGACCTTGACTACTGGTAAAACTATACAATCTAGAAAGGAGAAGAGAACGCAACCTTATAATACAAGCATGGATGCAAATCGAAGGAATTAATGAAAACATCATGGAGCTAAAAATATCATAAATAGTAAGCCGAGGTAGATTAATAGTGCCCATAACTATACCAGGAAAACTAAGGAAGGCGCATATGACCTTAATCCACTACGCACCAGCATCGATAATGCAGCGACTATTTATTACGTCGCCAGTTCATCTAAGAAACACATCAGTAGTGAGCGTAGATTTTTTTAAGAATAAGCTCGATAAATACCTAAGATGCATCCTACACCATCTAAGACTGGAAGATGCAAAATACACCGGAAGATGCATTAGCAACTCTCTGGTGGATATACGAGGTGCCTCACACTGAGGGACTTGGGTGAACCCAAACATGGAATAAGGAAATAAGGTAAGTCTCTCTCTCTCTCTCTCTCTCTCTCTCTCTCTCTCTCTCTCTCTCTCTCTCTCTCTCTCTCTCTCTCTCTCTCTCTCCATACCAACACATATTCCAAATATTCATCTTAACTATTTAATGTCCCCAATCATAACATAATTAAAGTATTAAAGTAGTAATTCTTTCAAATGTTATTACAAAGAAGAGTTATTCATATAACAGCCACATAAATTCATCATAATGTGAACACTATCTTGTGCATTTATTACATTATTGTTCTAGTACAACGCAAAGGTCATTAGTTTTCAAACTTATGCCACTTTCCCCACTCTTATGGCTTATGATTTAGTACCTATTATACTTCTGGTTTGATGGAAAAATAACTAAATAACATATGTGTAAAAAATAACAAAATTGAACCGTTACCATCCAACAATAAAATGTAATATATTATCGATGGTAAAATTCATCAAACGTTACCCAGTTTGAACAGATGGTGATTTTGACCCACAAAAGATTATTTGTTTGTCCACGTACACTAGAGCAATCGATATACTGTAGTATCAGTTTTAAAGAAAGTCAAATTAAATCTTCTCTGCTGCAATCCGAAACCAAATGACTGCATTCACCCGGACTAGGAATCATTCAAGAGTAATTCAAGTATTGCTTATTTACAAGGTGATGTTTGCAGTCAGGCAACCTTTTTCATTTCTGTAATCAAAATTCTTGTGTAGAGTGATGGAAACAGAAAGGAAAGACAAAGTAGACATTATGCAATATACTTACAGGGCCTTAACCCAGAGGTGCAAATACTTTTTAGTAGGATTCTCGTGTACAAATGTCAATATGAACTATTGATAATCGATGGTACTGAGTTTGGATTTATTTTTAAATTATTTTATAAAAGTTTGGACACGAAATATCATTTGAAATATTTTTAGAGTTTATATTTTTGAATACTTATTATACGTATATTAACCAAACAGATCACAAGGAGCACAAGCATAACAGTGTAAAAAAATAAATTATATCATTATGAATAAGCTGATCTGAACAAATCATTCAATATGTTTATCTTATATTTAAATCGTTATTTGACACAGGGGACAAAGACAATTCTAGTGCATTTAATCTGATATAAGCATAGTGTTTGATCAGTACTAATAATATTATCCGATTACTATAATAATTAAACCATCTATATCTTTTTATAACATTAACACAGATGTAATCACTCCCGGCCGTCAATTGTGAAGATTATTAAAAAAAGAGAGGTATTTTTGGTTTCAAAGTTAATTGATAAAACAGGATATTATCTAATCTATAAAAATATGCCGGTGTATATATGCATACTGATTAGCAATATATATATATATATATATATATATATATATATATATATATATATATATATATATATATATATATATATATATATATATATATATATATATACATATATATATATATATATATATATATATATATGTATGTATGTATGTATGTGTGTGTGTGTGTGTGTGTGGGTGTTCCTCTCTGTTTGCATATGTGTATACGATTTTCACATCTCCTTATTCATAATAAAACTAAAAAGTCAAGGATACTAGCCTCAATAATTAAAGGGTTTATCAACAGCTGGAACCTTCTCCATTTCCTTCATTTATATCTACTCCCTCTGAAAGATGTTTTTTTTTTTCTCATTCCAGATAATGACCCTCATTTAAATTTGAAGAGCAAACCAATCTTTATTAATTGTCCAATTAATTTCCATAAAACTGCCATTCAGTGGAAACCTCCGCAGGGTATATTTTACCATTCAAAATATTTTATTTTTAGTGTAAACTCTAATTTTCCGTCATCAATATCTGCAGAAACTCACAAAATTCAAAAAAATTTCGTCTCTAATAAATGAAAGAAGCATTTCTGAAAGTAAAAACTTTTTTTATTCTCTTTTTATATTAAGCACACTTCAAAATGCAAATAAGCAGAGGCAGAACAATATTATAACTGCTTATGCATGAGAGAGAGAGAGAGAGAGAGAGAGAGAGAGAGGAGAGAGAGAGAGAGAGAGAGAGAGAGAGAGAGAGAGAGAGAGAGAGAGAGATATTGCACTTGGACGAGAGAGAAGAGTAATATGTTATTCTCAACAAAAAGATATTTCATGGAAATAAGGAATATAGCAAGATAAGAAATTTTCCATGCAATATTATGTAATGCATAATTTTTTTTCTCGATTTACATATCATGCAGAATATTGTCTTATCGTTTTTTATACTTTTCTGGTTATTTCATTGATAAATGTATTATTACAGTAATGCCAATATCTTAAAAGAAAGATAAAATCTTATGAGGTTAAAGAAATATCTTGTAAATGCAATGATGCCTGAAATTAAAAGAATGGTGAAGGAATAGACAAACTTCCATGTAATATTTTATGAATACTAACATATAGCCAGAGACATTAAATGCATTTAAGAAACTTTGAGCAATTCTTCTTTAACCGATTTGAAGCGAATTTCCTTTATCGTTGAATTCAATATGGATCAACCCCTTTTATATATGTACGGAAAAGATTTATACTATATTCATATATTATTCTTTCATGTGAAAATAGGTATGTTTATTAACAGGTCTGGTTTTTATGATTTCATAGACATTTTCTGATATATATATATATATATATATATAATATATATATATATATACATATATATATATATATATATATATATATATATATATATATATATATATTATACAGGTTTAATTGTCAAGAAATATTTTTTTTAGATAGTCATCATGAACAATTCACTGTTCAGATTTCTCTCACTCTCTCTCTCTCTCTCTCTCTCTCTCTCTCTCTCTCTCTCTCTCTCTCTCTCTCTCTCTCTCTCTCTCTCTCTCTCTCTCTTGCCTGTTCAATATATGATTATTGAAAATCACTAAAAAGGTTATTGAATGTTTTCTAAGTCCCAGCTGTTTTCTGATTTTATGGAAAAAATGCGGTTTCAGATTCTGTTTTCTAAACAGAGTAATCAGAAGGGAGGCTTGCATAATGAAATCTAGTGCTAATCAATCTTACGTTTTTTGAAGTTCTCCTACACAGAACGACTATTTTGTATATCAAAAATTCACTTATCATTCTCTCTCTCTCTACCGTTTTCAATAATAGTCGCACAAAAATTTAGTTATATAGTTTAAAATACGACAAAAATAAACCTCTTTATGGAAAAGAAAGATTTATGGTATGTGTTCCAAAGATACCATTAAAACTAAAGTGAAATATTTGACAATTTTAAACGTATAAAAGCTCGTGGAAGGCCCAGTTCTCTCTAATAGCAGCAACGAAAAGATCTTAATATTGAATGTAGGCTAAGTATGGAATAGCATAACTAACATTATATAAAACGAAAGAAAACAGCTTACCTGTCCATTACCTCACAGAATATATTGACTATTCATTATTTAAGATATGGAAAAATCATAGTGAATAATATTTCTTCTAACATTATTATTGATAAATAAAAAAATTCATAAAACAAAAATGCATTCATAAAACATATAACGATATGAATTCCAATCAATATTGCTACCCAATTGTGATATATTGCCATAGTTTACAAATTATCGATTGCCTATAAGTTTACTTGTCGATTTTAC
>NC_090726.1:172170641-172190641 GCF_036898095.1 Palaemon carinicauda
AATAAGTGTGTTAATGATATTCATTACAATATTTAAAAGAAAATATTACTTTGTTATACGTGAAAAAAACAAACAATAGAAATGATGGCCCACCCACCCCTAAAAAAAATAAATAAATAAAATAATAATAATAATAATAATAATAATAATAATCTGCCTGCAGTAATTGCCAACCAGTTTCATTGTATTGAAATTAAAACATTATAAGTTTCCGGTGTCCATACAGGATATTGAATCCTAGTAAACTTCGAATGATGTCACCTGTAAATTGCGCAGATAGGTCTTCCAAAACCTTATCATTCACGGATTTAATTGATACCGGAATTATATCATTATTGTTTATAATTAACACATGATTATCTTATACAGAAAAAAGTTAATTAACTAGTAATCTTGTGGTTATTTCATAAAAAATAAAATTGCTTACACACACACGTACATACATATATAAATATATATATATATATATATATATATATAAATATACGTATAAAAATAAATAAATATATATATATATATATATATATATGACACGCGCAGATGGATAATGAGATGTCGGCATATTGGTTTTCTTCATTTATTATACAAGATTTGTTCGTAAGTACAAATTGCACCAAATACCCTCTTAGATGACGGACTTATCAACTCGAGTGCTCACCGGCAACTAACTACGGCCTTCGTTATCAAAATGCAGCTATCACAAAAACATGCAGACACAGGTTCATTTACCTTGATATACAAGACATCTACATACACGAATTAGGACATTACTTTCCCGCCCCCACAGCTCCTCACTCAGGGAGGAGGTGCACACTCGCCCCCACTAATCAATGATATATGGAGGACACTCCAACCCGTAATAGGCATGGCATGTACTAAAATGAAATGCAACATTATATATATATATATATATATGTATATATATATATATATATATGTATATATATATACAAATATATATATATATATATATATATATCTTGCAACATAACATATATATATATATATATATATGTATATATATATATATATATACATATATATACATATATATATATATATATATACAAATATATCTATCTATCTATATATATATGTATATATATATATATATATGTGTGTGTGTGTGTGTGTGTGTTGCAACATAATATATATAAATATATATATATATATATATATATATTAGAAATCACCTAGAAAAACAGTAACACATCTACGAAAAAATAAAAAATAAAATATACCATGTAAAAATGTACACAAATCAATATAAATAATTCCACTTATTTCTTCTTAAGATCTCGGCCACCAAAACACAGAATACCCAAAGTGAAAGAAGACCATAACATCAGTCTACAGTATAAAACCTCATCAATAACCTCCCTCCGGTTGCGGCAATACAGGCTTCTTGGGCGGGACGGGTATAAATAGATATTCCTTCATCCCTCGATTTTACTTGTCTGGGTTTACGGCGCAATTTCGCAACACATCTCACTGCCACCGTTTAACCATTTATTTAAATCACTACAACACTTGCAATTGCAACTTTCAACCGGTGGTCACTAGCCATTTTCCCGAGAAAATTATTCATCTTCCCGCCCTTCTCTAATAATATTAAGTATAAGGTATTCACATCTACACATTCTCTAACACTGCCTATCCTCCAGGCTGAGCTTTAATCCCGCAGCCACTTGACATTTGGGAACAGCCCTGGCCCCAGCAACCAGGAATCAAATAAAGACATGAATAAACAGCATCCGCCTGACGGATCTCACTTGACCTATTTAATCTCTGATGCTTTTTAGGTTCACTCAACAATGTTATACGTACTTCCAAACTCAGCAAAATGACCACAACATTTTACTTATAAATTTAGGCTACATCAACACAAGCCATTGTTATCATCACTTAAAACACGTCGAAAGAAGAAATGAAGTCTGTTCAAACAACAACAATAGCAAGGGAAAAAAATTAATTTCTACTCATCAACTCGAAGGATGTCACGTATGCAGGGGTAAGGAGGAACACTTTTGAAAACTACCTCTTCAGGTACCAAATGAATGTGTGCCTGATGATGCTCAGACACTGCGCCATTAACAATGCTTTGTATCACAACTGTGTTACACTTAACCATCTTTACTCGGTAAGGTCCCAAATATGCTGGCTCTAGTTTGTGTTTCCTAAGTTGCAATCGTTTCAAATACACACGATCTCCCACAAATACTTTTACCAGTGCGGTTTTGATTTTCATTAGCTCTTTTCAAAAACCTTTCAGTGGTGTCCATTACTCTCACAATAATTTTTTTAAATATACACGGTATTGCTCAGTTGAATAATTTGGCAATTGTAGCGAATTAGTGAGAACCCTATATGGTAACACAGTATCCTGTCCATACACTAAAAAGAAACGCGTGTCCTTGAGAGAAGCATGATATGCAATGTTCAAAGCTAGCTCAGCTGTAGGAGGCACGGGGGTGCCAATGAAGAGGGTCATCAGCCACTAAGTAACGCAAAATTTGCACTTTTTCCCTCTTATGCGACTCTACTAAGCCATTTGCCGAAGGCATATATACGATTTCACCACCTTATTTATAAACTCAGGACCATTATCACTTATCAAAATATTCGGGCAACCAAACCTAGTAATGAAAGAGTACAGCTCCTGGGCTAATGAATTTTCAGATTTATCCAACATTGCGTAAGTATGAGTGTACCGAGTAAATGCATCCACAAATACACATATATACTTATGTGGTTTTAACCCAGTAGGAAACGGTCCTACTACATCCATATGCACTCTATAGAATTTAATGGGAACTATCGGCCACTTTCTGGCTTCCAGTACAGTGTTTTTATGTTGTTTGAAACAGTTACAAGCATGACATCCTTTTATATAATTATCTATAGACTTTTTCATTCCTAACCAAAAGAAGGATTCACGTGCTCTCCTTAATGTACTATCAATCCCTAAATGCCCTGCATATGGACTTGCATGTAAAATGTGTATGGCTCGTTTAATTAAAGAGGGAGTAAGAACTACCCGTGCACAAAATTCCCCTCCCCTCTTTCTGTAAGCGCAATATAACACATAGTTTTCAATAAAAGATTTCTCACGAGGAACATTCAGAAATGAAGGATAACTCTCCGATTCCCCTTTAATCATTGCTCGCACTCTTTCCATCCATTCCTCTTTTTTCTGTCTCTCTCGGACTTCATTTATGTCCCAACCTCCGAAGTCAATCAAACATGCATCACCAGGGCATTCATTCTGGACACCCCTGGTCATGTCCTCGGTCATCCACATATATTCATCTCTCTCTCTCTCTCTCTCTCTCTCTCTCTCTCTCTCTCTCTCCGTCTACTGCATGTGCATTGTGCGAACTGTCATCCCATTCTCTATTAAGATGGGGGTCTTCATTATTTTGGTTACGTTCCTCGTTCCTAATTTGTGCCCTGGTTGTTACTCCTATTACTGGACTTCTAGAGCAGTGGTTCCCAACCCTGGGGTCGCGACCCCAATTGGGGTCGGCAAGCAATTTTCTTGGGGTCGTGAAGGCATGATAATAATCTAAATGGTGTTGGCTGATATCATTGGACTAAGAGGATTTAGTAGACTTTACCAAAAATTTCCCCCTTTCCTACCTAAGGTAGTATATATAAATCTAAAAAAGGAAGGATAGAATGACCATACTCAAACCAAGTGGTTTCCTTTTTTTTTTTTGTATATACTTTAATCTGACGATCAACTGGGCTGATTGTTCACATGTACATACATTACATTGCTGTCTATTGGCCTTTCTCAGATCATTTTGTACACAGAAGGTTTATTAAGAACCATTATCTGTGTTAAAGTATTTATACGGTTTATCCACAGATTTAACAAGTCTCTATTCTATATCTGGTGCCATCCTGTGTTTTGTATATATATATATATATATATATATATATTTATATATATATACACATGTATGTATATATATATATGTGTGTGTGTGCGTGTGAGATTGCATCTGGCATGTCTGTGTCACTGTGCTACCATTCGTCTTGAACAAACAATGAATATGTATTTGGAAATTTGTAGGTATGAGGCATTGCTATATTTATGTTTGTTGTAATTTTCAATATTTAAGCTTATATCTAAGATTTTTGTTTGTATTTGTGTAATAGAAAACGTTTGATGTTTGAAATATCTATTAATTATGATATCTATTGAACGATATTTTGACTACAAATTAGGAAAATCAAAATAAATTCATATATGCCGAAAATACTGATGTTTATAAACCTCAGCTGCAGTAAGACATCCATATATAAAGCAGAGATGACAAATGAGTTGTTGGTGATTGCTTAAAATGCAGATAAATATAGTCTCAAATTCCCTAAAAAAATGTAAATGAGAAAGGGAGGAGGGGATAAGTGTGTATGTATATGTATCTGTGTATAATCTGCATGTGTGTGTGCACTACATAGATATATAAAAGATACAAATAAAGACACATGTTTGTATTTATAATTATATGTTTTCATAGCATTTTCACTGATATAGTTATCATTAGCAAGTCTTGATTGACTAATTTTAATTTTCTCTCTCTCTCTCTCTCTCTCTCTCTCTCTCTCTCTCTCTCTACCTGATTTTACAAAAGGTTGTTGCAATTATGGCAATGGCAACAAAGGAAAGCAGAAATATATGAAGGAATACATTAACATCAGTAATACTTGCTTTATCTCCACAGGGAAAAAAAAACTCAATTTGTGATGTGCAGTGAAGTATTCTCAAAAGAATCAATGACGCAATATAAGTTAAGACATCATTTGGAGTCGAAAAATGTAGAGTTCAGTAAAGAAAGCCTGGTGGTTTTCAAGAATAAGCATGTGGATCTGAAAAGAAATCTCGTCTTGACAGAGGTGGAAATTCCCAAGACATAGTAAATCTGTTATAATGGCGTTTTATATCGTATTTCTAAGAACTGGAAATAAAATGTCGAGGAATTAATTTTACCTTGTAATCATACTGGCATCTACACTTGATCTATTCACATTAGAAAATGATGAATCAACATATGTAGGTAATCTTCCTCAGTTATTAGTTTATGTTCTATACATAAATTATGGCGATTTTGAGGTTGAATTACTTTCTTGCAGACCATTAGAAACAGCTAAAGCTGTGTTATATTAAAAAAATAGGATGTTTTCTTAAAAAAAAAAGGATCGATGTGGGAAAATATCTGTGGCATGTGTACTGATGGAGCACCTTCTATGCTAGGTTGTAGATCTGGGTTTCAACAGAAGGTAAAGAATATTTCCCCGGAAGCTGTTGGAATTCATTGCATGATACATCGTCAAGTATTTTCTGCAAAACCATTGCCAAAGATTTAAAAACTTATGCAATCACTTCATAAAGCAGTTAACTTTATAAATTCAAATGCATTGAACAATTGCTTGTTTGCTAAAGTGTGTCATAAAAAAAAATTAATCCTAAGCATGAAGTTCTGTTACAAACTGAAATAAGATAGCTACCAGAAGGCAATCCCTACCAGATATTTTTAGTTGAATACTTAGGCGAAAGAATTCTTATCTCAGCAAGGAAAAACAGAACTTTCAAGTTACTTAGCTTATATGAATAATTTGTCAAAAACTGCATACTTGGTAGTTTTATTCACAATTTTGAATTTACTTAATCTTCCACTCCAGGACGAAAATTTCGGCTTTCTTGATTTTGCAGAAAAACTGAATGCCCTCCAAATGAAGCTGGGGCTTTGGGAGTGATAAATGAAAGAGAAATTTGTACATGTTTTCCACATTAAATGGATTTGTTGAAGAAAATTATACTGACATTCCCTTCAAAAACAGTTTTCAAAGTTTGCTGATCCTACTTTTTGGAGACCTTAAAAGAGAAATTTAGCCAACATCTCCCAGAAAAGCGTCAGTTATCCCATACCTCAAATAAACCATTTGATACTACAATTAAAAATGTTCCTGAAAGGTATCAAAGGCAATTCGTTGATCTTATTAGATCTGGCAGTGCCAAAGCTGACTTTGATTCCCTAACAGAGATTCAGTTTTGGATAAAGCAGTTACGTCGATATCCAAATTTGGCTGAAGGTATGCTTAAATTGTTATGCCCTCCTCTTCGACATATGTGTGAGGTGACCTTCTCATCTTTACTTTTAATAAAGTTGATACTGAGAACTAATATCCATGCCGAAGATGAACTACGTTGTGCTGTATCGAAAAAATCACTGTGGATTGAGATAATGGCGATGGAAAAGAAGTTCCAACCATCACACGAAGAACATCACTGTTTATTATCAAGATAATGCTTGTGTTACTCATATCAATAACATTCTATTATGCAGTGAGTGTTATATAAAGAAATTATATCATTATATTATATGTAAGTGCATTTTTGGGGTTTTTGCTATTCAATGATACAGTATATCTTAATCAATTATATTTATTCTATTAAAAGAAAATATATATCCTTGATATTTGAGTGGGGTCGCAAAAAGTATAGTGAGGCTAAAATGGGGTCACCACTAGAAAAAGGTTGGGAACCACTGTTCTAGAGAGAGCATCAGCTACCTTGTTAGCCTTACCTTCTGGTGTTATTATGTGACTTAAAAATTTAACCTATTTGCTGAAAAATTTGCCCTTTGACAAATTTATTTTCATACCATTACGTCGCAATGCTTCTAAAACTTTAAGAATATTATTATTATGTTCTTTGGCCGTTTTTCCTGTAATTATGATATCATCTAAATAAACAAGAAAATTGACCAATTAGGGGCGACAAAACCGCCATCATTACTCTAGAAAAACGACTTGGAGCATTTTTAACACCAAAAGGAAGAAAATTGAACTAAAATAATTGATCGTTAGCTATAAATGCCGTTTTACATTTACTGTGTTCCTGAATGGGTATTTGATAGTATCCAGATTTTAAATCAACAGTTGTAAAATATTTGCTATCCCGTACTTTCACAAGTAATTCTTAGATTGACGGAAAAGGGAATGCATTATCCTTAGTGATTGCATTCAGTTTCCATAATCAACACACAATCTTACCGATTCATCCTTTTCCCTAACAGCTACAATTGGAGAAGCCCAGGGGGATTCGATCTCCTCGATTATCCCTTGTTCCCTTAATTTATTAATTTCCCTTTCTATCTCTCCCTGGAAATGAATGAGTACATTATAAGTCCTTGACCTGATTGGCTCCGCCTGCCCAGTTTCAAAACTAAAGGGAAATCGATCAATCCTCCTGGGTGTCTCATATCCAATTGCAATTACATCAGAATAATTATTGTCAATATCACTAACTACAGGCTGATATTCTGAGGGACAATCAAATTCTGAGTGTGTTCGTCTCTCCGGGCTAGAGTTGTGGGTCCCAACATCCCATTATAAGCAATTTCATATAACTCACTTCCTAAAACAACCCTTTTATTAGACAAATTAACTATCGTTATATCAGCTTTGTTCTCTTTAAATTCTATCTAGCACTCTAATATCATATGGGCCCAATTGTCATGGGGTTTAACAACTACCTTGGTTCCTTCCGCAAGAGGGCAACACGGGGTTACAGATATGCCCGTAAGGGTCTTGCGGGGACAACATTTCACCTCTCTCCGGTATAGCTGATACCTTACTTAAATGTCTCTCCGAGCTAACACACGCACTTACTGCCTCATGACTTTTTATCGGCAAAATTTACCCTCCGGCTTTTACTGCTATTGTATTTTTTCCCCAAAAAATGCAAATTTGATTATAAGATATAAAGTCTAATCTAAGTACAGCTTCGATTCTTGGAATTCCTAAGGTGGGCAAAACAAAAAAATCATGTGTAAACTTCACAGACCCCACCTTGAATTTGACAATTGTTGTATGGTTTATGTGTAGTTTATTTCCTCCGGGTGTGTCAAGAACAATGGATGCCGCTGGCTGTAGTGGATTTGAGGAGAATTTTTTTTTCCAATCAATGAAACACTGGCTCCTGAGTCAATCAGCGCTCGGATGGATTTATCTTGCAGGTCAATCCTAACTGCTAACATTCCCAGATGGCCATTTCGAGATATGGAGCACGGGTTAAACACCTTGGCCCCCGTGCCGCTGCTCCCTGGTCCTCTCCCTAGTGCAGCAGGGTTGAGGTCAGGGGTACCGATGGAGGTCCCAACGCCTGCTCTGTCACATCTGTCGTCGCTTCCTCGGCTACTCCTTGTGATGTCATGCGGGGGAGGGGGGGCATCGAACTCCCTTGTCAGCCCCTTCCTGTTTTCCCTTTTCCTCGTACGTTGGGCTGGGGAGGTGTGCATGCACCCCAGCCCGCTCACCCTGGGCGGTTTTTGCCTGACAAGTGTAACAGCGGGGGGATCCTTGGGTTTGGCATTCCACTCGTCGGTACCCCTCTCCCCCACAGTGCCAACATCTGAACCCTCTGCTAATCTGCTGACTGCATTCCCTCTTATCTCTCTTCGGGGGTCGACTTCCTCTCATGGCTGCCAACTTCATAGAATCGGCCCCATTATTCCCAGTCCTTTTTTCTTCTGGCGAACTGTCTAAAATGTGTTGTATCACATTCACTACGTCTGCTAACGAGCGATTGTCATCGAACAAATAACCACATAAATACGGGTTTACTAGTCTGCAAATATGTTTACGGGTAATTGCCTTTTTATCAACTTTTGGGAGATTGGCACTCAGGGTAGCAAACGAATCGCAATCCCGAAAAATGCGAGTTACAAAACTAAGAACGGATTCACCCTCCCATATTTTGGGTTTGTAATTTTCTTTTAAGTCTCCCTTTCTCGCATCAGCAAATGCATACTTCTCAATTAAACGTCGTTTTATATCAGTATAAACTCTTGAACTTTCTTATGGCCAACACATTACCTCCATTGCCGGAGCATCTTTCAGCAATCTAATTATTTGAATAGCTTTTTCTTTTTCCGATCACTCATATGTGGCTACTTCAAAGTCTCTCAAAAATACTTCAATTGATTGAAAACCTTCTTTAGGCCTTGATCCCCGATAGGCCTAACATTTGGCTGAAGTTCTGGCAACTTTCGAACTACAATTTGCGTATCTTCACTCGGCTGTGCATGTGTACTTTCACTTTTGTGCATTTGAATTTTGTTTATGTACGTCGGATATGCTGTGGTTACAATCCGCTCCAGTTCTCGTTCCACCAACAGTCTGTTTATTAACTGTTGTAAATTATCTAACTTATTTTCCTATTCCTGCGTTCTAATTTCCTGTCTATATTCTTCATCGGGAATGCTATATCCCACTGCTCCTTCATTCTCATCTCCTGCCGCAGCAGCGTCTGCTATGTTAGCCCTTGTGTATTTTGGCATCTTGAACTTTTATTTCACCGGTTCAAGAACAACTTCACTCACAGCATACACGGGCGTATTTTTTACACCTGTAACCAATATGACCCGTGCAGACGGATAATGAGACATCGGCACATGGGTTTTCTTCATTTGTTATAAAATATGTGTTTGAAATTACACATTGCACAGATACCCTCTCAGATGAGGGACTTATCAACTCAAGTGCTCACCAGCAACTAACTACGGCCTTCGTTATCAAAATACAGCTATTGCAAAACATGCAGACACAGGTTTTTGTGGAATACTCAAGAATATTTAGTTCATTTACCTTGATATACAAGACATCTATATACACGAATTAGGACACACACACACACACACACACACACACACATATATATATATATATATATATATATATATATATATATATATATATATATATATATATATAAATATACTCTGTATATATATATATATATATATATATATATATATATATATATATATATATATATATATATATATATATATTAATCAAAGTTCATAAATCCTGTTTGAAGAGTGCACCTCAGATTTGCTATATAGATTTTCATGCACTGAGGTTGAAAATTAGAAACTTAATAAGGTTATATCACATATGCTAATTTATTAATTCTAAAGAAAATGTAAGATATGCGCAAAAGTTTCAATAGGAAAATGTGAGAATATTCCCATCTGGTAAAGAGTGTGAGAAAGACCATTGCTAACTACTTCAGCTATTATAGGATCATAAATATAATCAGGAGAATATATAACCTCATTTAGGAAACTCCCATTCCGGGCACGCTTCTTCCACGAAATATTCTCATCACCAACTGGCTTCCGCTTCTACTCTTTTCATGACCGCAAAATGTATCCATTATTATTATTATTATTATTATTATTATTATTATTAATATTATTATTATTATTATTATTATCATTATTATTATTATTATTATTATTATTATTATTATTAATATTACTATTATTATTATTATTGTTGTTATTATTATTTTTATTACTACTAGCCAAGCTACAACCCTAATTGGAAAAGCAAGATGTTATAAGCCCAAGGGCTCCAATAGGGAAAAAAGCCCAGTGAGGAAAGGAAATAAGGAAATAGATAATGATGAGAAGTAATTAACAGTAAATCATTCTAAAAACTGTAGCAAAGTCAAACCAGATATGTCCTATATAAACTATTGATAACGTCAAAAACAGATGTATCATATATAAACTATAAAATGACTCATGTCAGCCTGGTCAACATAAAAACATTTACTCCAACTTTGAACTTTTGAAGTTCTACTTATTCAATTACCCGATTACGAAGATCATTCCGCAACTTGGAAACAGCGGGAATAAAACTTCTAGAATACTGTGTAATAGTGAGCCTTATGATGGAGAAAGCCTAGCTATTAGAATTATTTGCTTGCCTGGTATCACGAACAGGTTAGAATTGTTCAAGGAGATCTGAAAGTAAAGGATGGTCTGAGTTATGAAAAATCTTATGCAACATTCATAATGAACTAATTGAACGCCGGTGCCAAATATTAATATCTAGATCAGGAATAAGAAATTTAATAGACCGTCAGTTTCTGTCCAACAAATTAAGATGAGAATCAGCAGCTGAACACCAGACAAGAGAACAATACTCAAAACAAGGTAGAATGACAGAATTAAAACACTTTTAAAAATAGATAGATCACCGTAAATCTTAAAAGACTTTCTCAATAAGCCAATTTTTTGTGCAATTGATGAAGACAGAGACCTAATGTGTTTCTCATAAGTAAATTTGCTGTGAAGAACACACCTAGCCATAAAAAAAGAAAAGAAAAAAAAAACATTATCAAGACTGAAATCCGGATGTTGAGAAGCCATCGTCCTTGACCTACTTACAATCATACTTTGAGTTTTGTTATGATTCAACATCATAACCCATCATTTGCATCATGCACTAATTTTAGCTAAATCTCTTTTAAAGGATTCACCTACCCCAGATCTACATTCAGGGGATAGAATTGATGGAAAGAGAGTAGCATCATCTGCATTATAAAAACTGCTCTCTAATGATTAGCAAACTAATATTTATAAGTTTTTTCTCATTTTGTAAGAATTTTGAGAGGTCACCCTAGTTAGCACCATAACGAGCATATTTTTTTATATAAAAACAAATAAATATTTTTAATAAGATTTTATAGGCTTTACCCTTTGGATTATAAGTACTATTAACGTATTAAGTAAATGACATATTGGTCCAATTGAGCAAAACTAATTTTTGGGATTCCTGAAAGTATCGGGCTATGATTTTGAGCAATTATAATTATCGCTTTATTTTTAGAATTGAAATTATTTTGATAAAATATATTATATATATATATATATATATATATATATATATATATATATATATATATATATATACATATGTGTATATACATACATACATATATATATATATATATATATATATATATATATATATATATATATATATATATATATATATATTACACACACACATATGTATATATATATGTATATACATGTGTATATATATATATATATATATATATATATATATATATATATATATATATATATATACATACATTAATTACACACACATGTTTATTTATATATATATATATATATATATATATATATATATATATATATATATATATATATATATATATATATATATATTTCTTTCAAACCTTCAAAATTTACCAAAAAAATCTATCCTACATTTCTTAGAAAACATTGATTTTTGAATGATATTAATTTTCTTTACCATCGTTTTTCCCTTTTAAAAGAATTCAAACTTATCCTTTTTTTAGAATCGCCCAAATAATTCAAAACCTACGTGTACCTGTCTATTTATTAGTCTATTTATTTTTGTAGGTTATTTTTTTAAATACAAACAACGGAGCTGTCAGTAAGTCATTAAATGCTCTACAACTTTTACCCATACAACTATTATTGAATTTACATTCATGACTAACATCTGATCTGTGGAAAGCTACCAAACGAATAGGGCAGGTATAAAAGAAGACAAATACTTTCTTATATTTATTCTTCTTTAGCTTTATCTTATATGCAACTGCACTAGCAATATCTGTATATGAATTTTTCTAATTTAAACAAATATCAAGACCATCAGAGAAAATTTTCTCAAATACATAGAATCACATGTTTCATTTTGATTCCAGAGAGAGAGAGAGAGAGAGAGAGAGAGAGAGAGAGAGAGAGAGAGAGAGAGAGAGAGAGAGAGAGAGAGAGAGAGAGATATTAGTGTTTTGAAATTTCATAAAATTTTTGCATATTCATCATTATTATATTCAAAGAAAACAAGGGCCACATACAACGAACACCTTCATAGTGGTCAATACCTCGTAAGATCATGATAAAAACCAATAGCATTCTCTTATACGATAGAATGGTTGTTTGGTTATATTATTTTTTGTTATTTATAGTTCCTAGTAATGTTGGGAACAATTAGTAATGTGGTATTCAATTTCACAAAGGTCAATTTCGTAATAAGTGTTTGGTTTATATGATTCACAGGTAGATAATCTAATGTAATTAAGCACTAAATAACTAATTATAGTAGAGGCAAGTTTACTGAAAATAATTAATTATATATATATTTGCACTTTCAACAGGCAACTTTTAATTTATATAACACAAAGCCACTTTTCATTATAATTATTATAATTGAATATGATGACTTATGTGCAACCATTTATGGGATATAGAATAATGGTAATGAATTATGAGCTAATGCTATTAGTTAAATTATTATCAAAGGAAGACTAGTTTTTGTATTGAAAACTATTTTACCTATGTTTCTATTTCAATCTTCCATTATAAAGTTGGTGTAGTTTAAGCGTCAGAGCAAATAAAGAGAATAACTGAAACCTGTGTAATAACTTATTCTAGTAATCAGATATTATTATCTTATAAAGAATATTAAATAAAATTATGAATCATATGATTAATATTTTTTTTTGTCGTCTAATATGAAATGATATTGAAAGATACAAAACATCTGAATATAGTAGCTGAGGCGTTTATAACATATATCTTTCATAGCTATACTTCTAAAATAAAAATAAAAATTTAAAACTGGGCCGTTGGGGTATATCCAATATTTAATTTTTTCTTTCGATGGGTGGAGGCAATCGAAAGCATCGACTTTCTGAGAAATATATTTCTTACGTCATTAATCTAATGAAATACAATCTAGTAGGTAGATATATTAGTTAACGACTAATTGCATCCCATTTTCTTCGAGAGAAAAATAAAAGACATTTAGGATACCCATAAAAAAAACATAGCAAATCCCTATAATTTTTTTTTTCAATCTAACTTGATTAAAAAGTAAATAGAAAAAAAACAAAATATTGTTAAATCCTAGTTTTTGGAACAGTAGCAGCCTATGAAATATAAAATAATATTTCTATTTGTATTTAATTAATATTCTGGATAAAGTAACAATATAAACGGTAAACAATAAATTGTAAATAAAGAAAATTAATATTTTACCCAAAAAAAATATTTGTAAATTGATGTATTAGGGTAATATTATGTTCAAGTAAAAATAGTAACACTAAAACAAGTACATATAATACTTGAAAAAACACAGTTTATGGTTATAGAAATATAACATATTTTGTGTAGGAACGCTTCATTGCAACTTTTCTCTACATACTAATTTTTGTGTATGAAAAGTTCGCCATATACAATTTTTTTCTTTTTTTATCAACGTAAACAATAATGTATTTAGTATTAAGAAAAATAGCCATCATTGACTTAAAAACTGATTCGAGGGAGGTATACCTGTGTTTTCCTGCAATTATATATCTTAAAAGTATCCAATTATTTTCCAAATATGGTTTTATTCAGAGTTAATAACAGAAAATGAGGCAAAAAGATGAACTATGGTAGAACGATATATATTCAAATATTAGCATGATCTGTAAATTCTTTCTTAGACTAAGTATTAGCAAAGAGCATAATTAAAAGAGAAAACAAAGAAATTATCAAATAAAAGTTTTGTAATACCGAAAATGTTTAAACAGTAACCCCCCAAAAAAGATTGGACAACCTTAAATTGTTAGAGATTTGGGCACGGCATAACATATCACCGAGTGATATAATTAGGGTTGATTTTTCAGGCCAGTAATTTTTGCAACATATGTGGGTAATTAACTGATTCCCTGGGAATTTTCATTTTATGAGAGATATCACGTTGACATTTAGGTTAAAACACATTAATAGTGCAGTTTCAAAAGTGAATAAAAAATCAGATATTTTATAAAATATAGCTAAGCAATTATAAAATGCACATGTATGGAGATCATTGAAATTATAAGTGACTGCTAACAATAGTCACAAAAACAAAAATACATGTATAAAAGGAAGAATTAATTGTGTAACTTTGATATTTCTTTAAGCTAATATTGAAATTAGGAAGAGGATTCGATTATTTTATTGTACTTAGCCATCTTCAAATTATTCCATAAACTTAGGGTATTTTCAAATTCTTCACAAAAAAAAAAAAAATGGAATTTGAAAATTCAACACATTTTTCACTTCAATATATAACCAATTCCACTCTGAGAGCACGGAATTTTCAATCTCTAATTAAATGTTTATTTCTTGGAAATATGGCTCTTCGCCGTTATATATTGCGGGGAGAGGGATTTAATGAAGAGTGTCCATTGGAAGTCAGTAAATGATCATTGCGTTGACACCAACCACCTAATTCCGGTAATCTAGTCAAATGGATCGTTAAGAACTCGTGGACTTCCATACTGAAATAAATGTTTGCATCTTTCTAATCTATTTCAAAAAAATTTTATCGATATATGTTTTGGTTCTATTGCAATAATTTGATATCAGGAAGGATTTACCAATGTCAGTTAATTCTCATACACCATTTGGATTATCTAATTCTACACGTCTCTGATGTTTGGTAAATATTTTCTTAGCAATCCAGTATTTTCGATGGAGTATTAACCTATATATTAAGTGTCTGTTGATACGCTATCCTAAAATAGTTATTAGTTCTAAAATTTGTATTGAAATTTTTCTTTTTCGTGATTGTGTATAGTAAGCAATAGTTTTATTATAGATAAAAGCATAGGCTGCCAAAATCTGCATTACATTGTAGCATGTACCTTGGCCTTCCATAAGTGAACTTTTTCATATTGCATGAATGAGGGGAGGAATGCCAAAAAAAGAAATAAATCAATAAAATAAAATAAAAATTTAAAAAAAAAATAAAGAAAGGTATCGGCAGTAGCAAGAAATAAAAGGTCTTTGCGAGTTCAGCAGCCATATTATGGTATAATTTCATAATTAAGATATATGCTATCCTTGTGTTTGAAACGTATATATCAAATGTACACAGAAATGAGTTTCACATCATAAAGCAACATAAACTTACCTGTCACATCATATTTCTTATTGTCATGCCTAGGCCTTTTCAGCCCAGCGTATCATAAATACTTGTATATAATAATAATAATAATAATAATAATAATAATAATAATAATAATAATAATAATAATAATAATAATAATAATAATAATAATAATGATATTTTTCTCATATTTTATTCTAAAATATAGGCTTCAAACCCATGGACAAGTTATTAGCCAAGCAGTCCCATACATACTCGTTCTATCCTTTGTCTTAAATAACAGTGCGCTTCTCTTCTAAGTCTCTTATTACTCAGGTTCTCATTATTAATTTTCCTTCTCTTTGAATTTCATCCAGTTAAGAATTATGAACTTCCCTTACAGACAATCTCTGATCAAACATCATAACATTCCGTTTTAATGATAAGAGGTAAATCATTGACTGTTCTTTACCCTTCCAAACATACTATTACCGACATTCTTATTGAATAATTATCTACCTGCATATATTCCAAAATTAATTCATTATTCTTTCGCGGTTCTCAGCCCTGACACGATGTAGAAACTGAACTTATCTCCAAAAGAATACGAAATATAATTGGCACAAATTTTATTCTATAATGTAAATATAAAATGAGGAAATGATAAATGAAGGCATTGGGTACTGCAGAATTAGTAAAACTTAACTTTTTAAGTGTTCTCAAAACGCCCAACAATATTACTTTTTTTTTTTTTCTACTTTTCAACTTTCTCTATAGGGTTAGCACAAGGAATTAAGGTGGAGGATATATGGTATTATACTGGAAGCCTCTCTGGTTATCTAACATTTTCACTTTGCCTATGCATGGTACACAAAATAGTCTGTCCTATTAATTATACATACTCCTCTTTCCTCATACATCTGGCAATACTTAGATAATCGAGAATTTCTTCACTCAATGAATTAACTACTGCTCTGTAATTGTTCAATGGCTACTACCCTTTGTATAAGGGTAGAAGAAAGTATTTTAGCACATCTAGTAAAGGGACGATAAAAAATTAAACCATTGTTCTCTAGGCTTTGATAGTGTTATAGCCTCTGCATCACGGTCTTCCTCTACTTTTGGTTAGAGTTCTCTTGCTTAAGGGTAGGGTGGTACATTAGTTTTTTTTCTTCATTTCCTTTCCTTATTGGGCTATTTTTTCCTTTTTGTGCCCTTCGGAGTATAGAACCCTGCTGTTACAGATAGGGTTGTACAATATTAGGTAATAATAATAATAATAATAATAATAATAATAATAATAATAATAATAATAATAATAATTATTATTATTATTATTATTATTATTATTATTATATTAATAATAATAATAATAATAATAATAATAATAATAATAATAATAATAATAATAATAAATTTAAAGAGAAAAGGCAACTTTAATATTGACTGCCTTATACATGTATTTCTCTCTAGGACAGGTAGCTCCCTTTTATATATATGTCCGCTTCCTGGGTGTGAGCCATTTAATGCACGTGCAACAAATAACACATACAAATAAGGAAAAATGCTTTCCGCCTCTCTTTCTGCCTCACAGCTCGCATTGTAAAATCCTTCGGACTTCAACCTACCTAAATGACATAAAACGTAACATATGCTAATTTCAACTTTTTTTATTTTTATTACCGTTACTACATTGTCAATATTTAGGTCAATGTTAAGTTGAGGTACTTCTGCAATTTTGACGACTTTCAAACTGCCAGCAACGCAATTTAAATGACAGAAAGCCAAAGAATATCCACATACAAATGTCAGCATTTTTGGAATGCAATTGTTATCCTCTTGTGGTCATAGGAGGGATAGAAATGTCGGTTTTTGGACATTCCTCCATTGTTTATTTCTTTCTAAATCTACCATAGCCATTGTCAGCTTATAATGTCGATAATAACGAGTTATATTCATTATTTAAATAAAAAAATTAGGATTTTAGTCGGTATACTCGGAATCACATTTTTGACGCATATGACTTAATAAATGCAATAGTACAAATATATACAATTATGCCCTATTTATGTTTAGTGAAATGTTGTATTATCTTTAGTAAAAAAAAAAAAAAGTTTTTTATTTAAAATATTCCTTATTTTCCTTAAGAAAAAGAGACTTCAAATAGTATAATTGAAGATTGGGATTATGTGATAATAATGCCTGGGTAACTGCAAAAAAAAAAAAAAATAATAATTCCTGACAAATAATGTATTATCATTTCAAAGATGCTTTACTCCTCTGTAATGTTTCAATTACCTAAAAATTTTCCTATATTATTTGGTTTCCACTTCTCCTCCTACCGTCCGTCTCATATTTTGGCTCTAAGCTTTCGATAATTTGAAAACTTGGTCAATATTTTTCAATTGTATATTAAAAGCTTTTCACATAAAATGGTAAAAATATAATAGTATCATGAGCTCATACACTCATTGGATCATAGTTGAAGCCATTTCAGGAAAATTATATATCATTTGTGGCGTGGTCAATAAAACTAGAAAAAATACTATTATCATGGCCAATATTTCTAGATAGTTCCAAAGGCTAGATGCATATTGATCATAGTTTTCCTGGAACGGTAAAGATATATTACGGTGTTTTACTAAAAAAAAAAAAAAAAAAAAATCTAAGAAATTGAAATTATATTTTGATGATAATTTATCTTAAGTACCCTGGTGAAAGAATATTAATGGACAATTTTAGAATATCAGAGTTACATTTACATATTTTTTGCGAATATGGTTTCTAAAACATCCAAAGAAGTATTGGCTTTAATAATTTTTCATAAAGTACGTTTTTTAACATGTATTCTCTATATGTAAACCAGGCGCCCAGAAATTACATAGATTTTCTGTTTTAAAAGGTTTATGAAGTTTTTGGGTATCATTTTCAACAATCATTATTCTTAATTTTCAAGTCTTACTTTACATTTTATAGAGATCAAGCCAACTAGCTCCATATTGTAGCTTCTCTATATAAAAATATGAAGAATTATAAATTATAAGGATGAGATATTAGACCAAGTGTCTTTGTATAGCCTACTTATAAACTATTCATCTCCTAAAGGTAAACAGAGAAGAATAAGGAATCTGTAAACTCAATAAATGAATTGAGGAGAAACGGTGGAATTGTATAACAGTATATCTTGGTCTTCTCTTTTATTACATGAATAACTGCGTATTAAAATATATGATCTGATGGCCCCAATGTTTATAGGTCAAATTCCCACGAAGAAGATTTTTGTTACCATATATATATATATATATATATATTTTATGCGAGATTATATTATCATAACGGATGCATATACATGAAGTGAAAGTTGCACAAATCTTGTTTTACACTGATTCAACCTTGATTTCTGGTAGCTGAAGGAAGACTTATTGTTGATTATAACATTTATATGTAGTTCCAGAATACGAAGAAATAACGTTTTTGACATAATTCGAGTTGGAAATTACCTTATCTATTTCTATGGCGAAAAAGAGTCTACACCTACTTATGGTTTCCTCTTCATAGTTCATCACGGATTTATTATTCTGGTAGCAGTAAACTTTGATATAGTTGCTACAAAGTGGCTCATATAACGCAGTTTTATGACGTGTTGTCAAGAAAAATATTTTAGTGAAGAAACCCACTGAAGTGATTAACCAGAGTTGCCCGAAAAGGAAAACAAAAAGTAGAAGAGTAAGACTTAAACTTATCTTATCCCGTCAAATTCGTTATTCTGATTAGAAAAATCATACAAAAGTTCCATAACAATAACTAATTACACTCAGAATTAATTAGTTATGATTATGTGGAAAAAATGTCCATGATTTTAATATTTTTCGAACTAGGATGTCTGCTTGATTTTGAGCTATAGGAATGGAGAACTGGGATAAATATGATCTGTGATATATACTATGCTTGCAGACATTCACAACCATGATCACGTTTTTGATAATACACAAAACTATATATATTTTCAGTATCGTGATAAAGCAAAACCATTTTCATGATTATTTTCCTTTAAGAATAATTACTTATATTTAGATGGTATTAAACCTCCTATATATAAAACAGGACTTAAATTCTTCTCTTCAGTTAGGAGATGCTAAAAGGATTCGACTCTTTTGGTAACCAGTTCAATATAAATCTGTAAAAGTAATTAGCTAACACGGGAATTATACTGCTATTGATCCTATTGAATCTCT
>NC_090726.1:172198141-172218141 GCF_036898095.1 Palaemon carinicauda
TACAAATAGTTGTAACTGATCACAACCCTGGACATAGGCATAAAATGTTTAAAAAAGTACATAGGTCTATTAATCAATACTTAAATGAAATCACATACTCTTATAATCTGTTGTTTAGAAAAAAAAGGATTATAGCCACATTTAATTTTTTGTTTTCCAAATGATGCTGGTTTTTTTATGATCCTCGTAAAAATATCCATCTAACACCAATTTTCTTCTTTTGAAATAACTCAATATACATATACAGGAATCTTGCATCGATAATGTTGCTACAGATTTCCCAATGCTCATCTCTATTGACATTATTTTTTTATTTTCAAAAACATCAAAACCCTTAAATTTCTGGCAATTTATGTCTATTTTTTTCTTTCATTCCTCCAATTTCTTCATTAGTTAAAGAAGAAAATATTATTATGACCATCAGCGGTCGGACCTTATTTACTTACAGTCGTCATCTATGCCATGCAATTGTTTTCCTCTTTGCTTTCCATGTTAATCATTTATTTACATTCATATCTAAGTTCTTTTAAGTTCTTTTTTTTTTACGTATTCTATTAATTTCTTAAAATTTTAACACTATATAAAACATAAAGCTTAAAAACTTCCATCCTCTCTCTCTCTCTCTCTCTCTCTCTCTCGCTCTCTCTCTCTCTCTCTCTCTCTCTCTCTCTCTCTCTCTCTCTCTTCTTCTTCTTCTTCTTTGTTCCTATTATACTGTTCACAACCCTTTTTTTTTTTGGAAACAGCTTCGTCATTTTTAATAGGAAGGAATATTCACGGAAAAATTATCGTGTATAAATATGAAAAAAAATGCTACGAAAATGTTTTCACAAATGAAATGGAATTTCCTTAACATTTATTCCGTCCCGTTCAGTGACATCATATATAAGATAATGCAGAAACCATGGGAGAAAATTATTTGCATATTTCTTCACTCATCCAACAAACGACATTTTTCAGTGTCTAACTTTTCTCTATCAGGTGACTGATAACTTCTAATGTTTTGTAAAAAGACAAAACAAATTGAATATTTTTTACTAATGGGTTCCTGGATTTGTAATTGCAGTATTCATTTACGCGTGCATAATAGTGAAATGTGAAACTTTCCTTCTCTTTCTATCATTAATCAGTATTGATTTCTACTGCTTATATTTTGAGTAAATTATATTATCATCCAATGCTTTTATAATACATCCATAATACTATGAATTTTGAGCTAACCTGAAATCTTCATTCACTGATGTAGACGTAGACAAAACAGTTTTTTTTTTTTTTTTCAAACAAGAGGGCTCTCTTACGCATTGCTTCAAAGGAAAAAGCAGCCCCTTTTGGCTGATGTGCAAATTAGTTAGAAAATATACAATAACAACATACATTTACCATGTAACAGTTATGAAACACAAACAAGACTGAACAAAGGTCTTAGTAGTAGGTTTTAAGTAACTAAGGTATACTACTTGCACTGCTCACATAAACTGAACATGAAAATTTAAATGTCTACAGTACTACGTATAAAAACAACTTATTTAAGTATTCCAGCACAATATATATAAGCATGATAATTACTGTACCAAAAGACTACACACACGATATCAAAATATAAATTAATGATATTTTTCTTCTTTTTCACTGCTTATTTTAAACATATAAAAGATCCAAATATGTTAGTACAGTTTGGGTAAAATAACAAAATAACGAAAGCACACAGGAACAAAAGTGCGATGAAAATATTCAATTATAGTGGAAAAAACTAAATTGAAATTACTGTACTGCAGACCCATAAACATATAAAAGAAATAAAAAAAGTCAAGTATAGTAACACAAATCGATATGACAGTACTAAAATATGAATCATTTAGCCATATTATTTTATATTTTCAGAGACTTCATAAGCAATGGTTGTGCAGACACTGATTCTTCTACCTTTGTTTATCAGGCATTTGCAGTGTTTGCAGACCTTATTTCTATCTAATCAACCAAGTAGAAAATTGTAGTGTTCTCCTATGTGGTGAAACCATAGAATATAATGTTTTTCATATACAATTGGTTACGTTCATTTGACTTGTAATAATGGCGGGTTAATTAAGAGAAAAAAAAGTTTAAAGGTCTCTTTATGCAATTTCTGAATAGAAATATAATAATTACTCTCAAGAACTATCTGTAATATTTTTTTAATTTCTTACAACTAGCAAGAAAGAGGAACATTACTACCAAGAAAAAAAAATTATTGTAGAATCAAATTTCTGAGAAGAGTTTTAAAGAATAGCTTAAAATTGCCATTGTCATGACAATATGAGGAACTAATGCAATAGATTTTGTTTTTAAGAAATCAGTTTAATTAGCCCTTATCTGGGAATGTATCTAAGCTACATATTCTCTGGAAGGTATTATTGACCTCCATAATAATATATGAATGGCATTTAATAATCTTCTAATGCCAGATTATGCATGTTGTTGCAGAATTAGTCAAATTTATGTTATAGTAATGACAGGCGTATTTGAATCTTAGTGAGCATCTAAAAAAAAACAAGGAGAGAGAGAGAGAGAGAGAGAGAGAGAGAGAGAGAGAGAGAGAGAGAGAGACCCATATCAGTAACGATTCAAATCCCGGTATATAAAAAAAGTACTGGATCAACATACATTTTCCTTCAGCGAAACCTATCCATACCATTAAACGAGAAGGGTAATATTAGAATTTCAGAAGTATTTGATGATATAAATCTAATTAATTTGAATAAACAAGAGAGTATTAGCACATGGGCCGATATAAAACTTCAAAAAACTACTTATTTTACATTTTATTATTTTCTATATACTAATGCAAATGATTGGAATAATAAAATTATGTAAGGAAAGTTGGTTTCTAAATACAACATATATCCAGTAGTATTTTATTAGCCAAAAGTTTTTTAAATATATACTGTACTTACATTTGTTGAAACTCCAAAGCATACCATAAACTGCTGATGGTATCAGAAGAAAGGGACCATAAGAAAAAATAATGTCCTATTGAAGGCTGAAGATCGATATCCTCCCCGAGAAGCTTGAAAAAAAGTGTTAATGCCACCATCGAACTTTACGATTTTTTTTATTACTTTTATGAAAGCTAATCGTCTTTGATTACCAAAGTTGCATCATTACCATTTTATACTTTCTTCAAGTCGCCTGATTGATATACCTTGAAGTCTCATTTGGAATTTATACTCTTTGGAAAGAGGAGAGAGAGAGAGAGAGAGAGAGAGAGAGAGAGAGAGAGAGAGATTTGTAAATACTAATATACAACTTAAACCAGACCCACTAGACTTCAATTGAGTGATTTGACAGAAAGAAAAAAGCTTATGCCATCCTCAATCTAATATATATATATATATATATATATATATATATATATATATATGTATATATATATATACATATGAAATACTATTATATTATCTATCTTTATTGATTCTACCTTCTCAGTTCTTATTATATGGTGTAGTTTCTCAGAAAAGCTATCATATTACATATATCACACATTTTCTTATATCTTTATTATAGTATAACCAATACAGTAGTGATATTCCAGCAATTCATCTTGCCGTCCTCATACCACTTGTTTCCAACTCTCCGCTCTCTTTCCACTCTTGTGTCCAATTTTTTACTAAATATATTAGTATGGGCTAATAACTCTTTCATATTTCTTCATTTTAAATATACATGGAATTTTTCTGATATGAAAGATATCAGTTCGTCCTGTGTCTTTCACTATCGGTGTCACTGCTATGTCAGTACAGCCCTCTTATGTCCTTTGGAATTAGTTGTTTATATCCAGTCTCCTACTTTCTACACCATTTATCGTTAGAAAAATAAACTCAAGTCTTATGTATTACAAACACTGACAGACATTGAAGTTTGTGAGCATCTTTTCATAAAACATAAGTAAAGTAACTAATCTCAGTTTGCATAGGCTGAATTTTATATGCATTTTCTTTTAATACCTTTCTTCATTCTTTTATATGACGGACCAGGGTGGCAATGGTATATTTCACTGGATTACTTATCAGTTGTCTGAATATCTATACGAAGAAGATATGTATTATTAAAAAGTATTTTTAAAATAAGTACAATTTCACCTTTACAGGTGTGAGCGCGTGAATTATGTTTACAATCTTGTTAAACAATAATGAAATTATATTTTACGAGATTCATGATGCACGTATAAATTACAAATATTTGTTCAGCTAAAAAAAATCGTACTATATGCTAAAGAGGAATATTTCAATTATTAAGTGATACACTTGTGCTGAATAATTGTTGAAAAATATGAAAAGATATATATAACTTTTTGTTTATGGTATAGTCGTAAACTAACGAGTGGTGGTGCTGAAGCATTTGTTCTTTAGATTTACTTTCTTTTTTTTTATCACTATTTCCAGACGATTTAACAATAAAACAATTAAACAGGCCTCTTCCCATAATCATTACAGAACAGTTTTACTTTTTTGTTTACTCATCTTTTTTTTTTAGTCAAAGGATTAGAATTTTTCCGATACCATCATGAATGACACTTTCCAAGTTAGAGACATATGATAGTCTTGGCTATCAATATTGATAATTATATTTAGAAATTTGTTTCGTCTTAATATTAATTTCATTTATTTATTTCATGATTGGAAAATATTCTAACGAACAGCATAAAATTACTGGAACTAAAAAAAAAATCCAGAAATACTTACATCAAGAAACTTTCAAAATATCTAGAAAATCACCTAGGACGATCGAAATTAATATATATATATATATATATATATACATATATATGTATTTATATATATACATATATATATATATATATATATGTATATATATATATATATATATAGGTAGATATATATATATATATATATATAGGTATATATATATATATATATATATACACATACTATTTTCATCATCTTCAAGCGTTCCTCATTTTCACAAAATGTAGCTTTAAAAATCTGATTACCCTCCAGTTGTTCTTTGAGAGTATGAATATGCATAGGGACTAAAACATAAAAAAGAATAAACTTTTATGTGTCTTGAAAAACAAATATATATATATATATATATATATATATATATATATTGTATATTTCTTCAATAACAATAATTTCATATTAACATGAATGCATGAAATATATAAGAATTTCTCTCTCTCTCCCCTCTCTCTCTCTCTCTCTCTCTCTCTCTCTCTCTCTCTCTCTCTCTCAATCGATGTATTATTGCCAAGTCCTAATGTCATCTTTCTATGATAAAATCTTGTATATTATATCTGTATATTATTCCCAATTTGTTTTTAATCTTAACTTTATACGTGATATCTGCATTATATCTACTTATATTTTGGAATACTTATAAAGGCTGTCGTGAGAGCTAGTAATAATGTAACTGTTTAATTTATTTTTGGGAATGATACTAACTAGTCGCAGCTTCGTAACAGTATGTAGTAGAGAATCTCTGAAGTCCTTGTAGTCAGCGTCTTGTGAAATACATGATGCTCTCTCTAGGTTCAGTGGTGCACAGTATTGAAACTTGAGGAAGCAGGAATATACGATGTTATAGTTGAGGAGGAACCTATTGTCATATTTGGAAGATTTTATTTTAGTTTTTAAGGTATTTATCTCTTTATTGTTTTCATTATTGATATGAATCCGTTTAATTTTTTTTATCTCTTTATATTTACATTATTTGTCTATTTTTTTATTAACCTAACAATTTTTTTTTCATCCATAAACGTATCCCTATATATATATTTTTTTTACATGCTAGTCTCTTATATGATTAATCCATATGACACCTTTTAAAATCCCCTAGTCTCATTAGCATTTTTAAATATATTACCATATCTAATCAATGTAGTTTAAACTTCAAAATAATGTAGAATCTATTTTTTTTTCTCCTGTATGAATTTAAGCAATGTGGACTCGTGTTTATACAGAAATATATTTTCCATAAGATTTAAAGTTACCCTTGCAGCACACAAACATATTTAATAAGTAAAAATAATAGTATCAAAGATCACAAGTAAAAACAAAGTGTGAAAGTCAAGCTCTTACAATTTAATCACAACTGTTGTGATCACTTCTAGGCCTCCGTAGATATCATACATACATACATATACCAAGGTACTTCCCCCAATTTTGGGGGGTAGTCGACATCAACAAATGAAACAAAACGAAAAAGGGGACCTTTACTCTCTACGTTCCTCCAGCCATAACAAGGGACTCAACCCAGTTCAGCTGGTACTGCTAGGGTGCCACAGCCCACCCTCCCACATTATCCACCACATATGAAGCTTCATAATGCTGAATCCCCTACTGCTGCTACCTCCACGGTCATCTAAGGCATCGGAGGCAGCTGCAGGGCCTACCGGAACTGCGTCACAATCGCACGCCATTCATTCCTATTTCTAGCACGCTCTCTTGCCTCTCTCACATCTATCCTCCTATCACCCAGAGCTTTCTTCACTCCATCCATCCACCCAAACCTTGGCCTTGCTCTTGTACTTCTCCCATCAACTCTTGCATTCATCATCTTCTTTAGCAGACAGCCATTTTCATTTCTCTCAACATGGCCAAACCACCTCAACCCATTCATATCCACTCTAGCTGCTAACTCATTTCTTACACCCGTTCTCACTCTCACCACTACGTTCCTAACCCTATCTACTCGAGATACACACCCATACTCCTTAGACACTTCATCTCAAACACATTCAATTTCCGTCTCTCCGTCATTTTCATTCCCCACAACTCCGATCCATACATCACAGTTGGTACAATCACTTTCTCATATAGAACTCTCTTTACATTCATGCCCAACCCTCTATTTTTTACTAATCCCTTAACTGTCTATGAAAAATCAATAATTGCTTTTTATTGATAGTTTACGCCCCTGCCATCCTGAAAAAAAATCTTTTTATTGCTGATTTTTTGGCAACAGAGACACAAAACCAGTTTTATATACAATAGGAGGTACATGCATAATTCATACCGGGAAATGTAGATCTTTCTAGGGGAAAAAAAAAACTTTGTAGGTCATATCTCTTAAAAAGCTTATTTAACTAAAACTTTTTCAAAAGAACGGATTTTGAACGAAGCGAAAAATCTATTTTTGGGTGAAGTAGCCATGTCGTCCTGATGGAAGTTCCTAATAGGTAGCTTTCTAGGGTATGTTTGACTACAATGATATTCCCAGAGAATTTTACCTTAACTTATCCAGAATTTTAACTCCTGGAGCAAATATTCCTAATTAATCTCACAGGGATATCGCATAATATCAGAGGACATATTCTTGACACGTCACATAGCTATCTTCACCCCGAACAGTATTAACGCTTCGAGGGGGTACAGTGACAAGAATCTGAAACAAGAATGAAAAGAGAGCCGCTCATAAGGCATCTCTCCTATTCCGTTTACACTGTGTATCTGATGAAGGCGGTAGCACCCTCTTTATTCCTTGTAGCGATACACGAGGTGCTACAGATACTGTACTATAGGGAGGGGTCAAAAAGCCCTTTTACAATAAAAAGGGTCCATCAGGACGACATGGCTACCTCACCCAAAAATAGATTTTTCGCTTCGCTCAAAATCCGTTTTTTGGGCTCAGCCCATGTCGTCCTGATGGAAGTTTACCAGAGCATTACTGTATCTGTGGATTCTCAATTGGTGCCGTACTCTCAAGAAAGTATTTTCCTGGTCTGTCTAGACCTAGAGACCTATGATGTTACCATCATACATCATTTCATCTAAGCATGAACTATGTTAGTGCTTCCTGTCCCCTACAGGGATGAGTCATACAAGACTCTGGAAAAATCTCGAGGAGTACATAATAGCTTATGGATGACAAAATGACAAGCTTGTATAGTGGTCTCGCCCTATACATTATGAAGCAAAGTTTGTATAAGAGTCGCTAATATCAGAATGAAATTTGTGACACCTTCCCCAAAGTGACTACTCTTATTAGCTATTGGATAATGGTTGTAT
The DNA here is from genome assembly GCF_036898095.1 of Palaemon carinicauda. NCBI lineage: Eukaryota > Metazoa > Arthropoda > Malacostraca > Decapoda > Palaemonidae > Palaemon > Palaemon carinicauda. The sequence continues at coordinate 172,206,148 of NC_090726.1, forward strand.
CCACATAGGAACAAATTTTGCATCTCTGCCACTATCCAGTTAGGGTACCACGTCAACCCTTCCTAAAGAAGGATTAAAGAGACTGGACTTTTGCTTGAATCAGGGAACAATCTTAAAAGACATACCATGATAAAAATATCCATATTTTAATCTTAATGCTCAGTACATTTCTAATAAAATGAGTGTGGGCGAATAAAACGCAGGGTTCACTATGAACTAGTTTATTAAAATTTAATAAACGTGCATATCAGATCAACCTTTATAACATTTATAAAAAGCGGATGATATCCATTAAAGCACAAAGAAAACAGTCAACAGAAAATATTTTTTAATCTACCATGAAACAGATTTGCCACTTCAATTGAATTAATAATAATGCTACAGTCTGTATACTGTATAATAACACTAGCGTAAGAAACGCTTGGCTAAAGTGTCCGTATTATGCTATAGTTCACCAACGTCAATGGAACAATTTGTGAGGACACTTTCGTGGCCTACCGCTCAATGTGTAGTACATACAGTGACTACACACCCACCCTCTTAATTAATCGTCCCAAATTAATCACACTGTTCCTCGCAGATTTAAAATAGAAGGTTAAAGGATTCTACCTGCTGCCACCACAGACTACTTGAGTGACTCCACTTGCTTCGCATAGTGCATAAAGAACACCTTGGATGACCACCAGCCGGTGTACGAACAAAGATGTACAATGTCCATATAAATAAAGAAATTTTAAGGAAGAAGCAACTCCTCTCGGATCATGACTAGCGGGTGTACTGTCAGGACCCTTTTTGCGAATAACACAGGTGAGTTTCCCCCTTGGTTATAGATAACTTTGAGCTCGAGGTTTCTCCTCTGAACAGCTGTCCTCCCATAAATTCTGAAGTTTTATGAAGATAGACCTTTAGGCACTCCACTGGACATAGAGATACGTCTTCCTTCAGAGGGCAGATTCTCTAGTGACCCCACCTGATGGTGGGTAGCTTGTTCTTGGCAAGAAACATTGGGTGTGGAAATAGATTCAGTTAACAATAGTATTGTGTCGGCTGCTCACCCTTTCCTCCTCACTAAGGAGAGAAAATCATGAGATGTAGGTTCCGGGTTTTCTGTGATGAATGAAGACAGTCAACTTCTGTACTCGCTGAGACAGGGATGGATCCGGTAGCGGTACAAATCGTAGTCATAGTTCCAATGCCAGAGGGAACCACACGCTATTTGGCCACTTCTGGGCCACTATTGCCGCCTTCCCTTTGAAGGATCTCAGTTTGTCAAGGACCTTCAGAAGGAGGTTGTGCGGAGGGAACAGATAAATACTGGACCATCTGTTCCAGTCTAGGGGCATAGCGTCCACAGCTTCCGCTAGGGGATCCTCGTATGGGGACACATAACGATCTATTTTCTAGTTGTCTTTCGTCGCAAAGAGGTCTATCTGCAGCTCCGAGACTTGACTCGAGATGAAGGAGAACGATCCTGCGTCTAGGGACCATTCTGACTCTATTGGTGTAAACCTGGATAGAGCGTCCGCTGTCACATTGCGGAACCCTTGAATGTGAACTGCTGACAGGTGCCATTTCTTCCTTTCTGCCAAACGAAAAATGGCCAACATCACTTGGTTGATTTGAGGTGACCTCGACCCTTGTCGATTCAGGCATCTCACTATTACCTCACTGTCTAGAACCAGTCTTATGTGGGTCGAGTGGCAAGGAGATACTTTTTTTAAAGTCAGAAGTACTGCCATGGCTTCTAGAAAGTTGATGTGAAATGACTTGAAAAGATTGGACCAAGCTCCATGGACTCCCGTCTGATGAGAGTGACCTCCCCAGCCTTCCTTTGAAGCGTCTGTATGGATAGTTACTGACGGGGGAGGAGGTTGAAGAAGTATTGATTTCTTCAGTTGCTTGGCATTGGACCGCGACTTGAGAAGCGTTCGCAGTCGAGTCGGTAGAGGTCTTATTAGATCTCTTCGCCCGTTTGATGCGTATATCCTCCAGACTCCTGTTGCATCCTTTAGCTGTGCTCTTACCCCTGGATTTGTTATTGAACCAAAGTGTAGAGAACCCAGCACTCTCTCCTGTTCGCATCTTGATATCCGTTTGGATTTCAGCAGTCTCTTGACAGATCCTGCTATCTCTTTCGTCTTCTTCCCAGGAATGGAAAGTCGATGTGACTCCAAATTCCAGTGGATTCCCAACCACTGAAAATTTTGAGCTGGAGAAAGTCGAGACTTTTAGATGTTGATCTTGAATCACAGATGTTCCAGGAACTGGATCACTATCTTAGAAGCTTGCATGTATTCTGTCCTGGATACTGCCCACACTAGCCAGTCATCCAAGTAGGCTACTACTTCGACCCCCTTTAGGCGTAATTGATGGACGGCTGCGTTCACGAGCTTTGTGAAAATGTTTGGGGCTACGTTTAGCCTGAAAGGCATGGCTCTGAAGGCGTAAAGTTTTCTATGTAACTTGAAGCCTAGGTAGGAGGAGAGGTGACGATTAATTGGAACGTGCCAATAAGCGTCAGACAAGTCTATAGAGACAGTATATGCCCTTTTGGGCAGTAGGGTCCTTATGTGTTGAAATGTGAGCATTCTGAACTTGTTGAGTGGCGACAAGTCTAGAATGACTCTGAGTTTTTCTGAGTCCTTCTTCGGAACACAAAACAGCCTCCCTTGGAATTTGATGGACTTAACTTTCCGGATTACTCTTTTGTCTAAGAGCTCTCGGACATATTTTTCCAGAATGGGGGTTGAGTGTTGGGAGAATTGAGGAAATTGAGGTGGAGGACTGCTCCAACTCCAACCTAATCCATTCTTTATTAGGCTGTGGGTCCAGCGATCCCTAAATAGCTGTAGCCTCCCTCCTACTGGAAGCATCTCACTTCTGCTGTTGTGGACCTGAGGCCTTGCCTCCTTGACCACCTCCTCTCCTGGATCCCCTTCCTCTTGAAGGGCATCTAGAAGAACCTCTGGCTGTTCCTCTAGCCTTCGAACGAAAGGAAGAAGTCTGCCTTTCAAAGGCTGGGATTAAAACTGGCGACTGAGTCGCCACTTGTTGAGGTACCAGCTGATACGTGGTTGGAGGTTGTGCCATTATCTGAGGCACCGCGGTCACAGGAAGTTGTTGATGTTGTTACTGTCGGTAAGGTATAGCCGGCCGAGAAGATGGCCTAGGCCTTTTTGCCTTCCTCTTGGGTTGGGGACCCTCATCCTGAGAAGACTTTCTCTTAAGATCTAAGCCCCACTTTTTGAAAAGGTTCCTATTCTCTGTGGCGGCCTTGTCTACTACCTCTTTAACCACATCGTTGGGAAAGAGGTCTTTACCCCAGATACGAGAGGAGATCAGTTTCCTCGGTTCATGCCTCACCGCAGCCAAGGCGAACACAAACTCTCAACAGGCTCTACTAGCTATAATAAATCTATAGAGATCCTTCGTAACTGTGGCCAGATGGGTTTTGGCCACTACCATAAACATGTCCTGGATCTTGGGGTCACTTGCCATCGTTTCTAATGTCGTTTGCAATGACATCGATGCCGCAAGTCTTTCCTTCGTCTCTTGTTCTCTGCGCAGGAGAACCTCCGACAGTTTAGAGAGTTCCTCACCAAACTGACGTTCAGCAATATCAGCTTCTAGCTTCCCGACTGAGAAGGTAAGGTGTACGTCCTTCCAGTCTCCTTGGTCAAAGGGCATGGTCAGAGATAACGGCTTGCACTCCTCCAAGGAGGGGCATGGTTTCCCTGCCTCCACCGCCTTTAAGGCTGCCTTATATCCCTTTTCCATGGAGGGAAAAGTTCTGGTAGGAGACGCCACAAAGGAGGGAAGCTTCTTACTCAAGGCTGGCACCTTTGAGTTCGTGAAGACCCTCTCTTTCATTGAGCTCGATAGTAACGCCTGAGCTTTACTATGGTAAAAAACTATGACCTCCTTCGGCTCAGTCTCCTCCTTTAAGGCTGGCTCCTTCCTAAGGCAGACATAACAGTCAGGGTAGGAATCTTTGTTGGGCCAAAATTCCACCTCTTCCAGGGGAATTGCTCCCAACTTTTCAGATAGGACGATCTTCCCGATTGTCATTGGCATCTGTTCGACATACCTCCAAGGATTGGTATCCGAGCACAAAGGAAGATCCTTTACGTTGAGTCGCTTCTGGGGCCCACGTGATGCTGCAAGTCTACGTATCTCCAGTTTCATTGCAGCTTCCTTCTCATCATTCTTCTTTTGAATTTGTTGGATCATCTCAACAATGGAAGAAAGAGTCCTTCCCAGATCATCTGGGATAGCAGACAATGTAGAGGGAACTGGTTCTGGGTCCGGAACCGATGTAACCGACACCTCGTCGATTTCTTCCTCTTCTACTTGAGGAGCCTGGTACAGCTCCTCCTCTTGACCTTCTCCTAGAAGGTCCTTCTCTGTAGAATCCGACACCTCCGACATCCTATCGTCCAATTGGATGTCTTGAAGGGCGGCCGAGACTTCAGAATCTACCGGATTCTGGGCAATTGGTATCTCCACCTGAGGCTGAGGAATGACTGCATCAGCTGATGCTTTAGGGAAAAGGAAGGCCCTCATCTTCTCATTTGGAAGGTAGGGGCCTGAGGTGTTTTTCTGAAAACCTCTCACCCAGGATCGTAACTTTTCCATGGCAGCATCCCTTGACTCCGTCGACTTGGGGTCGTCAAAAGCCTCGGTAATCAGGTTAGAACATACTGTACAAACCTGAGGATCCCAATACCGGAGATCACCTCTGGAGGCTGCACATGCTGCGTGCCTCCTGCAATGTTGATGTCCACAGAAGTTCTTACTGCGGACATTACAGAACACACTCCCGCACTTCGGATGGTCCTCCTGTAAAGAGAAGAAAATCCATGAGTATCAAGTGAAGGCTTTTCACTTATATTGAAACATTTAGTTTATATAGAAAAGCTATAAAAGAAAGAAGGAAAGACACATTCTTGTATTTCCTGTACAGTCAATTGGTGTAACCTCCCAAGATATTAAAACTAAGGTTAATTCTATACTAGAATACATTATGTAATTTCCTAAACGGAAATTTAATGTGTAGTTTTAATGTACGGGATCGATAGAATACAGATCGAACTCACTTTCTATATATGGTACGGTCTCAACAAAAGGCTGTATAAGATAGCATTAAGTATGATGAAGATTTTTAGTGTTATCACAAACTCTCTACAGCAGTTTCTACTAATGCAGCGTTTACTACACTACGAATATAGCAACTACTGTACATCACATGCTGTTGTGCCAGCCAGTACGCGCCGATACGTACGTGCTGGCCGGCATCTACCCCAGTATAGTTCAAAGATATACTATCCTTAACTAAGTAGGCGGCAGCCCACTGATTCGCGACTGTGTGCCGACCGGCAATCATTGCCGGCCGACAGCAGAAAACACTAATACCCGATTGCCGGCCGCTAATCGTAGTGGCCAGCAGACTCGGGCTGTGTTCCCACTACCGGTAGGCAAAGGTAATAATACCCATGCTCTTCGGCAGTAGCCAAGAACCAGAGAACCTCCACCTGCCCGGCTGTCGGCTGCTAAGCCGGCAGCTGGGTTAGTGGTACCCCACAATAGTCAGAAAAACAGAATGGATGTAAGGTTATAAGGCGGCATTGCCATACGACCTTCCATCCAGAAAGAGTGAACTTATGGAAGGGGAGAATGTAGAATTTAGGCTTCCAAAGAATCCATAGACTACCGGGCTCTACCGGCAGACATGGGAGGGAGACCAATGGAGGTCTGGGGTTCACTCTGCAAAGAACAAAGGGTCTCTGCCGGCCGAAACATAATGCCAGCCGGCAGAGAGCTGAGCCGGTCCTCCTTCCTAACCTATACTAGGTACGGAAGTAGGACTGTGGCCAAAAGGAAATAAAAGAAAGAGAGGTGGGGAAGGGATAAGGGTCCTATAGACTTTGTTCTAGCAAGAGACACATTCAGTAGTTAGAAAAGCTCATCCTAACCAAGAGTTAGACTGGCAATGTTTGCTATCCTCCTCCCAACCAGAACAAAGTTAGGTGAAGTTATTCGCCGGGAAACAGAGAAAACTTATTCTCCAGCCCGAGAAAAACAACACAGGACAGTCTACTAGGCCACTAGAGGAAGGAATCATCTCTTACAGAATCCTTCCGACATGGACTAGGGAAGCAAAACTTCCTGTGTCCGCCCCTAACCTAGCAAAGGAGACTCATTCTCTCTGCAAGGAAGAAGCAGACCACAGACTAGAAACTCTGTTCTTCTGCCCTAACCCCAAAAAACCAGTCACTCTGGTTATCAGGACAGGACAGACATATCCTAGAATAGTTATACCTGGATTATTATACAGGTAGAACAACTAGGAATAAGTCAAAGGTTTTCAGAGGGAGAGAGGGGTTGAACTTAGTCTCCGTAGGAGAAAAGAATAATCGGAATCGGGGATGTGCGAAAGTATACTACTGTACCTAGAATACTAGACTAGGTAAGGTGAGAATCGATTACCTAATTCATCGAAACTCTCTCGTATACAATCTTGGAAAAAACATTCAACAATCTCTTACATGTATAAAATATTTGCCTATAGATTCAATAATATAACACTCGGAAAAACTTATATCATGCATGAAAGTACTAGGGCCAGACGTCTAGGCTACTAAGCCTCGTGATGGGCAAGATCGGTACCTCGACCCGTGTCGAAATCACCGAGCTAAAAAACTGATGGTATAATATAAGTATTCCTAGAGCAGCTAAATAGCTAGATTATTAAAGCATAACAGACCGGGAACGTCGCTCTAGCTAACTAAATGACCCATAAATAGCGAGCGATAGCATCCAGGATGCCTCCGGTAGGCAACAGCCCTTGTTCACGTTAAAATCACTTTTGATTAATTCAACACGACAAGAGCTTACATTTATACATAGTGAAGATATTACTCAACTTTCCAGAGGCAGAAGAGGCCGGAGAAGTCATCAAAACGTTGAAATAAATCCAAAATAACGAGAGAGCACAAGGGAAAACACCGAGTAGTAGAGCTACACGAAAAGGAATAAAGAGGGCGCTACCGCCTTCATCAGATACACACTGGAAACGGAATAGGAGAGATGCGTTATTAGCGGCTCTCTTTTCATTCTCGTTTCAGATTCTTGTCACTGTACCCCCTCGAAGCGTTAATACTGTTCGGGGTGAAGATAGCTATGTGACGTGTCAAGAATACGTCCTCTGATATTATGCGATATCCCTGTGAGATTATTTAGGGATATTTGCTCCAGGAGTTAGAATTCTGGATACCTTAAGGTAAAATTCTCTGGGAATATCACTGTAGTCAAATATACCTTAGAAAGCTACCTATTAGGAACTTCCATCAGGACGACATTGCCTGAGCCCAAAAATAATATTAAAACCTACAATTCAATTAAGGTTACATATAATTTTCAGCATAATTCCTTAACTAATCTTTATTATGTTCTTAGATTTTCTCTTAGTTATTACTATTATTTTATGTTATTGTATGTTAATTACCTTTACACATTTCGTATTTTCAGTTATGCAATATGTAAGGAGCTTGGCAAAGGATATCAAACCTTCAATTGTAGTTGTTTTTTTTACCATCGTACGATTTTGGATCTATCAGAATATATTTCCACCTTACTACAAATTTTCATGAGTGTTTATAGCATGAACCGTACTAATCTTTTAAGGTATATACATAAAGTTTGTTAATAATGGAGGGAAAGGGTACGCTCCACCCTGAATGGGTGCCAATCGTAAAAAATATTTCCCAAAAATACACTAATCAAGACACGCTAATGAAATTTTTCAGGCATTATTAGCACTATAATAAGGCATATCCTACAGGGAAAATAAAGGAGTTTATGAATAAAAATGTGAAAATCGGAGGTAGCGACTTGAATGTTATTTGGAGACCAGTGAGAAACTACTGTCTTGAATTGAGATTCGCTCCGTTATTATGTTTGATTATCCACCTGGAACAAGCACACAAAGTTTTATCAAAATCGAACAGTAAATAAGCACACCGCAAGAAAAAAACGAGCAATAACTTTAGTGAAAGCCAAGCCGTTGATGGTGGGAAACCTAGAAATAATTATTCACCAAAAATTAAAATCTCGATTTAGGGAAAAAACTTTATTTTTTTTTGTAGGTATTATGTCACTTGATAGCCTAAAACATCTAAATATTATATTACTTAAGGCATAAGAGCAGGACAAGCAAAGAAATACACCCCTCTCCCGAAGAAGAAAAAACGAGAAATTACGATTTTTGTCTGATGACAGAAATATTGGATATAAAATCATAGTCACCCCTGAACCCATTTTCTTTGTTGTCACTGATATAAGAAAACGACTTTGAACAGTTTATAAGGGGTAAACTATAAAAATTAGAAAATTACTAATGATATTTCTTATTTTTACTATTAACATAAGGGGGGCGTTGATGACCATGGGGTGCATTATAGGCAAAAGGAAGACTTTTAGCAAAGAAAAAAAAATTGGCAAAAATCACCCTTGTAAGATGGAGACTATCTTAAAAGAAAAAAGTTTTGGAACTACGAAGTAGTTATTATATATATTCTTAAAATTTATTTAGAGACACTAGAAGTGGAATAGGGTTGAAAGTGCTAAGCTCATAAACTAACTAGATCAGCACGTGTCGACCTCTGCATATTCATGAATATTGAAATTACCCAATCTGTATATCAGTATTCATACCATGTTCTGACACTATTCTGTTCCGATTTCCAGTCCTTGTCATAAATATTGTTATTTGTTTGTCCTAGTATGCAGTTCCTCTTGAAGTTCACCTTATCCATTTTGGATTTCCCAACGGCTAGAAAAATATAACAAGGACTGGTAGAATCAGTTTTATACTTTGACTAATGCATGTGGGATCGTAAAGAGTTAGTTTCGATTTTTATGGAAGAACTTGAGAAAAGAATGTTAATTTCCTTTTGAATGGTTTTAACCCTGGTGAAGCATAAGCTTTAAATAGTGATTGATGTAGGTTAACAATAATTACCTACCAGACTAGTATATAAGTAAGGTATAAAAACATTAATTTAATATCAATTAATAATACGATGCCTCAAATAGGAGAATTTAAAAGTTCATAAATTATAAACTTGGATTTTTCACTCAGGATTCCCTGTGTTCTGCCAACCAGTGCTGAATACTGCATTAATTTTTGTTCAGTGTTATTACAGATACCTTGAATTGATAATATGATATAATAAGAGACCACAATGTATATATAAGCATGAAAATGACAGTACAAAAAGACCACAAACACGATATCCAAATATAAATTGATGATATTTTTCCTTTTCACTGCAAATTTCAAACATATAAAAGATCAAAATACGCAAGTACAGGTTGAATAAAATATCAAAATAAAAAAAAAACCCAGAGGCACAAAAGTACGATGGAAATATTCAATTACAGTGGAAAAACGAGATTGAAATTACTGCAATGCAGAACCATAAACATATAAAAGAAATCAAAATGTTAAGTATAGTAACACATATCAACATGACAGTACTAAAGTATAAATAATTTAGCCATATTATGTTATGTTTTCAGAGGAGACTTCATGAAGAATGGTAGAGTAGGCTAGTAGACACCATGAGCTAGTCTTGTTAGATGTTAGTACCAGATGTTAGTGCAGACACTGATTTTTCTATCTTTGTTTACCAGGAATTTGCAGTGTTTGCAGACCCTATTTCTCTCTAATCAACCAAGTAGAAAATTGTAGTGTTCTCATATGTGGTGAAACCACATAATGTAATGTTTTTCAAATACAATTGGTTACGTTCATTTGACTTGTAACAATGGCGTGTTAATTACGAGAAAAAAAGATAAAAGGTCTCTTTATGCAATTTCTGAATAAAAATACAGTAATTACTCTGAAGAACTATCTGTAATATTTTTTTTTTTTATTTCTTACAGCTAGCAAGAAAGAGCAACATTACTACCTAGAAAGAAGAAATTATTGTAGAATTCAATTTTTGAGAAGAGTTTTAAGGAATAGCTTAAGATTTCCACTGTCATGAGAATGTGTGGGAACTAATGCAATAGATTTTATTTTTTAAAAATCAGTTTAACTACCCCTTATTTGAGAATGTATCTAAGTTACACATTTTCTGTAAGGTATTATTAACCTCCATAATAATATATGAATGGCATTTAATAATCTGCTAATGCCAGATTATGCATGTTGTTGCAGAATTAGTAAAATTTATGTTATAGTAATGACAGATGTATTTGAAAAAAAAAAAAACAAGGAGAGAGAGAGAGAGAGAGAGAGAGAGAGAGAGAGAGAGAGAGAGAGAGAGAGAGAGAGAGAGAGAGAGAGAGAGAGAGAGAGAGAGAGAGAGAGAGAGACCAATATTAGTAACGAGTCAAATTCCAGCATATGAAAAAGTACTAAATCCACATTCATTTTTCTTCTGCGAAACCTATCCATACCATTAAACGACAAGGGTAATATTAGATTTTCAAAAGTATTTGATGATATAAATTCAAATAATTTGAATCACAAGAGTGTATTATCACATGCGCTGATAGTAAACTTCAGGAAACTACTTATTTTACTTTCTATTATTTTCTTTATATTAATGCAAATGATTGGAATAATAAAATTATGTAATGAAAGGTTTCTAAGAACATCATATATCCAGTAGCATTCAAATAGCCAAAAGTTTATAAAGATGAACTGTACTTACATTTGTTGAAACTCCAAACCATACTATAAAATGCTAATGGTATCAGAAGAAAGGGATAATAAGAAAAAATAATGTCCTATTGAAGGTTGAAGATCGATATCCTCCCCGAGAAGTTTGAAAAAAAAAGTGTTATTACTTTTTTGAAAGCTAATCGTCTTTGATTACCAAAGTTGTATCATTAACCATTTTATACTTACTTCAAGTCGGCTGATTGATATACCTTAAAGTCTCATTTGGAATTTATACTCTTTGGAAAGAGGGGGGAGAGAGAGAGAGAGAGAGCCTTACCTTATTCTATGTTTGGGTTCCCCCAGGTCCCTCAGTTTGAGGCACCTCGTATATCCACCAGAGTGTCGCTAATGCATCTTCCGGTGTATTTTGCATCTTCCAGTCTTGTATGGTCTGGGATGCATCTTAGGTATTTATCGAGCTTATTCTTAAACACATCTACGCTCGCTCCTGATATGTTTCTTAGATGAGTTAGCAGCGCATTAAATAGTCGCTGCATTATCGATGCTGGTGCGTAGTGGATTAATGTCCTGTGCGCCTTCCTTAGTTTCCCTGGTATATTTTTTGGCACTATTAATCTACCTCGGCTTGCTCTTTCTGATATTTTTAGCTCCATGATGTTTTCAGTAATTCCTTTTATTTGCTTCCATGCTTGTATTATCAAGTAGCGTTCTCTTTTCCTTTAAAGACTGTATAGTTTAAAAAAATGCAGTCTTTCACAGTAGTCAAGGTCATTAACTTCTTCTATTCTAGCAGTATAGGACCTTTGTACGCTCTCTATTTGTGCAATATTCTTTTGGTAGTGTGGGTACCATATCACATTCCAGTACTCGAGTGTACTACGTACATAAGTTTTGTAAAGCATAATCATGTGTTAAGCTTTTCTTGTTTTAAAGTGTCTGAATAACATTCCCATTTTTGCTTTACATTTAACCAATAGTGTTGCTATTTGGTCGTTGCATAACATATTCCAATTTAACATTACACCAAAGTCTTTAATTGCTTCCTTGTTTGTAATTGTCTCTTTATTAGATCCCTTGTATGCATATACCATTCCTTCTCTATTTACATAATTTATTGATTCGAATTTATCAGAGTTAAATACCATCCTATATATCTCCACAAATTCATATATTTTGTTTAGATCTCCTTGTAGTGAGTTCCTATCTTCATCACAAGTAATTTCTCTACTTATTCTTGTGTCATCTGCAAAACTTCTCACTACGGAGTTTTTAACATCACAGTCTATGTCTGAGATCAAAAT
>NC_090726.1:172255641-172259000 GCF_036898095.1 Palaemon carinicauda
TATTTTTTTTTTTACTTAAACAACATGTTGTGTAACGTTTTTTTTTTTTTTTCTATGGGAAAAGTAAGTGATTAATAGACGACGTTCATATTTTCCAAACACGCTTCTCTTTATTATAGAATATAATAGATATAAATTAATATCATTTTCGTTGCTGCTTCAGATATTTGTTTTTCTTTTTTTTGGTTGTATTTTTCTTTGAATTTTCCTTTAGAATAGTTTCAGTTTAAAATAGTGAAGGAAATGACTTGTTAGACGAATAATATTGTGAATTATTCCGAATCCCTGCTTGTTTATTTTGCAGTCCAATGAAAGCATTGCCAATTGTAAATAGAATATTGTAACACCGCTTGATATAAACTTATTGAATAAAGAATTTCTACTCTTCATTGACACACCCTTTACCATGTACTCTAAAAAGTGTCGAGTATGACTAAGTTTTGTCTAATTTTCATTTCCCTTTATAGGATCAATAATTACTAGAAAAATCATATTCATTATTTTAAGGGAACATTTACCTCTTCTAAACTTTTTGAATTGATTTGTCTATTCCTTGAATCTTATCTTATATCCTGTAAGTATAATTTTCTTGTAGTGATACCTGATTTCTTTTTTCCTTGTTTTTTTTTCCAGAAATTATTTTTTCTACAAACCCTATGAAGTTTTCCTAATAGTGTCTGTGCACTGTCGTTAGTAATGTTAGGACTGATAGGACAGTTAATTGAGGATGAAACAATTAAATCTTAATGACCAGTGTAAATGTATGCCATTTACACTGTCATTACGATTTAATTGTTTCATCCTCAATGAACTGTCATATAAGTCCTGGCATTACTAACGACAGTGCACAGACACTATTAGGAAAACTTAATAGGGTTTGTAGAAAGAATGATTTCTTAAAAGAAAAAAGGAAAAAAGAAATCAGGTATCACTACAAGGAAATTCTACTGTAACTCACTGCTACTTTGCAAAAAAACACGTCACTCCTCCACCCACCGTTTCATCATAAATAATTCTGGTCTTTGCGCCAAGAAAATTATCATGTATTTTATATCGTAAAATAAATCAACATAGAATTCAGTCGAATTCTTTTTATGGTAAATATATGCTGAGTTATGGTTCGATTAAAAATTGCAAATACATATTCAGTGATAAGTAATTTAACTAGATATTCTTTTTCAATATTAAACACCAAATTTTGAATTATACTGATAACACACATCTGGATATATTATTCATACTTTAGTAATAAACATTATCCTTCAATTTTATGGACGCTTGCTTATTCCAAATAACTTATATACCCTATACCCTTTGAATTGTAGACTAGAAATATGTCCCATTTTGCTCCTCCTTAAAAAGTGCTAATCTTGCATGAAATTACCAGTAGCATAGGCAAAAAAGAAGTTATTAAGGTAGATAATCCAAAGATAACAAAAGAAAAATAAGTTTTAAGAAAAATAAAGGTTATTGTCTAATAAAAGTAAAACACTGGAAATTATTAGGTTATGGAAGATTATATTTACTCAAGAGCTTGTAATTTCCTATTTATGGAGATAGATATCTCTTTCAAGAGAGAGAGAGAGAGAGAGAGAGAGAGAGAGAGAGAGAGAGAGAGAGAGAGAGAGAGAGAGAGAGAGAGAGAGAGTCGGGGGGGGGGGATGGCTAGAGTACACCTCTTGGTCTCTCAGTGAAGTTGACACCTGTGGGATATAGTACCATTCAATCTTCTCTAGTATTAAAATGTATCTGTTTGGTTAGTGCATATTATATTTCAAACTCAACGAGCATACTTTTGATATAAGTTTTGTTTATCTATTGAATATGACACTGAAGAAAAGAATGAGATTACCCTCATCTTATTTATGTCCCATAGGGGCTCTTTGCATCTTTTATTTGATTACACCCTGTTCTATCACTTTTTATAGTATCAAGTAAAAATATTTCGTTAATTCAAACTAATTAGGCCCACTGATATATATTTAGAATGGTAATGAGCCTGGAACGAAGACTATTGTCAAGTCTTTTAAAAATACCTATAATTTGAAATTGAAAATTTTAAAATTATTTGTAACTAACAGTGTACTTTCAGGTGATAATAACACTACCTGTCAATTCTTGTATTATTTAAGCCCTCAGTAACCTTTTATGTTTATGAAAGTTCTTTTTTGCGTGAATTTGTACTCCTACATAGTGTGCAAAAAATATGAAGATGGTCAAAACCAAGATCAAAATGGTCAAGAAAACAATAAAACAAAATGATAAAAGATTATATATGTATTCTTATGTGCAAATGCCAATTAAAACAATTTTTCCTTTTATTGTTAATAATGCTGGATATTGCACAACAAATCGGAATCTTTTAAAAGATATGATAAATTTTATTAAATATATTTGTTTTCCCTCCTTTTCATGAGAAATATTCCATTGACGATTCTTAAATATCCAAAAAAAATCTACATGTTAAAAAAATATTTGCAATATCCGAAAATTGGATAAATATCTCAGTAATAAAAATAGGTGATCAAAAAACCTTTTAAATCTGGATAAAAATAATAAGGAAATTGAGATTTGTCTCAGAAAAATAAGAGTAGTAGGGGTCGCTAATGAATAAAGCAATTGGAAATCCCTCGTTAATAAACTAAAATAAAAGTTAGTGGAGGGGAAGAAGAAAACGCACCGGTGATAATTTCACTTTTATTACAAAAATTAACAAGAAAATTAATTTATAGATGATCGAAAAAATCGTCTGCAAACGATTTTAAGTATCATGTAGGTTAGAACAGCAATAAAAGACCTTTTATAAGCAAGTAGAATTCATTAGAAAAAGGAATTAAAATTCTATGCTCCGAGGAGAGAAAATATTAGGCGATTAAGGGTACAGTTGCATATATATATATATAATATATATATATATATATATATATATATATATATATATATATATATATATATATATATTTATATATATATATATATGTATATATATATATATATATATATATATATATATATATATATATATATATATATATATATATATATATATATATATATATATATGCACACACGCAGACATATATATATATATATATATATATATATATATATATATATATATATATATATATATATATATATATAAATATATATATATATATATATATATATATATATATATACATATATGTGTATAATGTTTTTTTATCAAATTTTAATAATAATTGTACTTTGATTGTCCTGAGTTGTTAGGTGTCCTTTAGTTAACGACGTTTTGCAAAATGTAGAGGAAAACTTCAATCATGAGGTTCTGGTACCATCCATAAAATTTTCTATGGAAGTTTAAAAATACAATATGT
>NC_090726.1:172259500-172267000 GCF_036898095.1 Palaemon carinicauda
TTACATCAAGCAACTTTCAAAATGTCTAGAAAATCACATACGACGATCGAAATTAATATATATATATATATATATGTGTGTGTGTGCATATATATATATATATATATGTATGTATATGTATATATATATTTATATATATACATACGTATATATATATATATATATATACAGTATATATATATATATATATATATGTCTGTGTGTGTGTGTATAAATATATATATATATATATATATACGTACACACTATTTTCATCATCTACAAGCATTCCTCATTTCCGTAAAAAATAGCTTAAAAACATCTGATTACCCTGCAGTTGTTCTTCGATAGTATGAATATGCATCGTGACTAAAACATAGAAAAGAATAAACATGTATATTTCTTCATTAATAATAATTTCATATGGACATGAATGTATGAAATATATAAGAATTCCTCCTTTTCTCCCTCTCTCTCTCTCTCTCTCTCTCTCTCTCTCTCTCTCTCTCATCGATCCATTATAGACAGATCATTTCTTGATCATCTGTAATGAATATAAAATAGGAAAACTATATTTTGCCAAGTCCTAATGTCATCTATATATGACAAAATCTTGTATATTATTTTTGTATATTATTCCCAATGTCTTTTAAATCTTAACTTTATACGTGATATCTGCATAATATCTACTTATATTATGGAATACTTATAAAGTGTTCCGGCTGTCATGAGAGCTAGTCTTAATGTAACCGTGATACTAACTACAGTAGTCGCAGCTTCGTAACAGTATGTAGTAGAGAATCTCTGAAGTCATCGTAGGCAGCGTCTTTTGAAATACATGATGCTCTCTTTAGACTCAGTGGTGCAGAGTAATGAAACTTGAGGAAGCAGGAATATACGATGTTAAAGTGGAGGAGGAACCTAGTGTCATATTTGGAAGATTTTATTTTAATTTTTAAGGTATTTATCTCTTTATTATTTTCATTATTGATATGAATCTGTTTCATGTTTCTATCTCTTTATAGTTACATTACTGGTCTTTTTTTTTATTAACCTAACTATTTTTTTTTCACCCATAAACGTATTCCTATATTTTTTTACATGCTAGTCTCTATATGATTATTCCATATGACACCTTTCAATATCCCCTAGCCTCATTAGCAGTTTTAAATATATTACCATATCTAATAAATGTAGTTTAAAATACAATATAATGTAGAATCTAATGTTTTTTCCTCCTGTATGAATTTAAGCAACGTGGACTCGTGTATATACAGAAAAATATTTTAACTACGATTTAAAGTTACCATTGCAGCACACAAACACATTTATTAAGTAAACATAACTAAGATGTCACATACGAAGATGATATTGTATGGGGCTTTTATGGTTCTGTTGATATACTTTCCTTCTACTACTACTACTACTACTACTACTACTACTACTACTACTACTACTACTACTACTACTACTACTGTCGCTGCTGGTTCTGTCCCTGCTATTTTTATCATTGATCATAATAGTATCAATGATCGCGAGTAAAAACAATGTCGTATCTAAATTAGGATATCATAGTGTGAAAGTCAAGCGCTTTCGATTTAAAGCCAACTGTTGTGATCACTTCTAGGCCTTCGTAGATATCATGTCTATGATAAATCAATAATTCCTATATATTGATATCTTACGCCCCTGCCATCCTGAAAAAAAGATAGAAAGAAAGAAAAAACTTTTTATTGCTGATTTTTTTTTCAACAGTTAGACACAAAACCAGTTTTATATATAATAGGAGGTATATGCATAATTCATCCGGGGAAATGTAGATCTTTCTGAGAGAAGAAAAAACTTTGAAGGCCATATGTTTTAAAAAGCTTATTTAACTAACCTTTTCAAAAGATAATATTATAACCTGCGATTCAATTAAGGTTCCATATTATTTTCCACCTCATTCCTTAACTAATCTTTATTACTATTAATTTTATGTTATTGTATGTTAATTACCTTTACACATTTCGTATTTTCAGTTATGCAATAGGTAAGGAGCATGGCAGAAAAATATCAAACCTATAATTGCAGTTGTTCTTTTTACCATCGTACGATTTGGATCTATCAGAATATATTTCCGCCTTACTGTTTATAGCATGAACTGTACTAATCTTTTATCGTAGATACATGAAGTTTGTTGTTAATAATGGAGGGAATTAAGAGAAAAAGGTTCTGGAAATATGAAGTAGTTATTATATACAGCCTTAAAATTTACGGAGACACTGTAAGTGGAATAGTGTTGAAAGTGCCAAGCTCATAAACTAACTAGATCAGCACGTGTCAACCTCTGCATATCTATGAATGTTGAAATCCCCAATCTTTATATCAGTATTCATACCATGTTTTGACACTATTTTGTTCAGATTTACAGTCCTTTTCATAAATTTTGTTATTCGTTTGTCCTAGTATGCAGTAATAGGCGTTTCTCATCAGACACCAGTCGCTCTTGAAGTTCACCTTATCCATTTTGGATTTCGCAACGGCTAGAAAAATGATTTTTGCGCCAGGAGTTAGAATTCTAGAGACCTAAAGGTAAAGTTCTCTGGGAATATCACTGTAGTACATATATCCCTTAGGAAGCTACTAATAGAAACTTCCATCAGGACGACATGGCTTGAGCCCAAAAAGAAACAATATTGAATCTGCTTCCACCAAATATTTTAATAACCAAATTTTATAAGTTAGATATAAAAACCATAATTTTTATTCAATTAATAATATGAGGCCTCAACTAGGAGAGTTTAAAAGTTCATGAATTATGAACTTGGATTTTTCATCTCAGGATTCCCTGTGTTCCGCCAACCAGTGCTGAATACTGCATTAATGTTTGTTCAGCGCTATTACAGATACCTTGATTGATAATATGATATAACAAAAAACACAATAAATAAATATATATATGTATATATATATATATATATATATATATATATATGCATGAAATGACCATACAAAAAGACCACAAACACGAATACAAAATATAAATTAATGATATTTTTCTTTTCACTGAAAATTTCAAACATATAAAAGATCAAAATATGCAAGTATAGTTTAAGTAAAATATCAAAATATCAAAAGCCCACAGGCACAAAAGTGCGATGAAAATATTCAATTACAGTGGAAAAACGAAATTGAAATTACTGCACTGCAGAACCATAAACATAAAAGAAATCGAAATGTTAAGTTTAGTAACACATATAAACATGCCAGTACTAAAGTATAAATCATTTTGCCATATTATGTTACGTTTTCAGAGACTTCATAATCAATGGTGGAGTAGGCTAGTAGACACCAGGAGCTAGTCTTCTTAGATGTCAGTACCAGAGTGGTTGTGCAGACACTGATTCTTCTACCTTTGTTTAACAGGCATTTGCAGTATTTGCAGACCATATTTCTCTCTAATTAACCAAGAACAAAATTGCAGTGCTCTCCTCTGTGGTGAAATTATATAATATAATGTTTTTCATATACAATTGGTTGCGTTCATTTGACTTGTAATAATGTCGGGTTAATTACGAGGAAAAAAAAAGTTTAAAGGTCTCTTTATGCAATTTTTTACTAAAGATATAATAATTACTTTCAAGAACTATCTGTAATATCTCAAATTTCTTACAACTAGCAAGAAACAGCAACATTACTACATAGAAAGAAGAAATCATTGTAGAATTCAATTTCTGGGAAGACTTTTAAGGAATAGCTTAAGATTGCCACGGTCATGACAATGGGAGGAACTAATGAAATAGATTTTGTTTTTTAAAAAATCAGTTTAATTACCACTTATTTGAGAATGTATCTAAGTTACAAATTTTCTGTAAGGTATTATTGACCTCCATAAGAATATATGAATGGTATTTAATAATCTGCTAATGCCAGACTTTGCATGTTGTTGCAGAATTAGTCAAATTTATGTTATAGTAATGCCAGATGAATTTGAATCTTAGTAAGCATCTGAAAAAAAACAGAGAGAGAGAGAGAGAGAGAGAGAGAGAGAGAGAGAGAGAGAGAGAGAGAGAGAGGGGGGGAGAGGGAGAGAGAGAGAGTGAGAGAGAGACATATTAGTAACGATTCAAATTCTAGCATATACAAAGTACTGGATCAACATACATTTTCCCTACGCGAAACCTATCCATACCATTAAACGAGAAGGGTAATATTAGAATTTCAAAAGTATTTGATGATATAAATTTAATTAATTTCAATCAGCAAGAGAGTATTAGCACATGCGCTGATATGAAACGTCAGGAAAGTACTTATTTTACATTTTATTATTTTCTTTATATTAATGCAAATGATTGAAATGATAGAATTATGTAATGAAAGAAGGTTTCTAAGAACAACATATATCCAGTAGCATTCGAATAGCCAAAAGTTTATAAAGATAAACTCTACTGACATTTGTTGAAACTCCGAAGCATACTATAAACTGCTAATGGGTGAAGATCGATATCCTCCCTGAGAAGTTTGAAAAAAAAAAAAAAAACTGTTAATGCCACCATCTAACTTTACGATTTTTGTTATTACTTTTATGAAAGCTAATCGTGTTTGATTACCAAATTTCCATCATTAACCATTTTATACTTACTTCATGTCGGCTGACTGATATACCTTGAAGTCTCATTTGGAATTTATACTCTTTGGAAAGAGGGGAGAGAGAGAAAGAGGGAGAGCACCTTACCTTATTCTATGTTAGGGTTCCCCCAGGTCCCTCAGTGTGAGGCACCTCGTATATCCACTAGAGAGTTGTTAATGCATCTTCCGGTGTATTTTGCATCTTCCAGCCTTGGATGGTCTGGGATGCATCTTAGGTATTTATCGAGCTTTTTCTTCAACACATCTACGCTCACTCCTGATATGTTTCTTAGATGAGCTGGAAGCGCATTAAATAGTCACTGCATTATCGATGTTGGTGCGTAGTGGATTAATGTCCTGTACGCCTCTCATAGTTTTCCTGGTATATTTTTTGGCACTATTAATCAACCTTGGCTTGCTCTTTCTGATATTTTTAGCTCCATAATGTTTTCAGTAATTCGTTCTATTTTCTTCCATGCTTGTATTATCATGTAGCGTTCTCTTCTTCTTTCTAGACTGTATAGTTTAAATAAATTACAGTCTTTCCCAGTAGTCAAGGTCCTTAACTTCTTCTATTCCAGCAGTATAGGAACTTTGTTTACTCTCTATTTGTGCAATATCCTTTTGGTAGTGTGGGTACCATATCACATTGCAGTACTCGAGTGTACTACATATATAGGTTTTGTAAAGCATAATCATGTGTTCAGCTTTTCTTGTTTTAAAGTGTATAAATAACAGTCCCATTTTTGCTTTATATTTAGCCAACAGTGTTTAACATCACACCAAGGTCTTTAATTACTTCATTGTTCATGATTGTCTCGTTATTAGGTCCCTTACATGCATATACCATTCCTTCTCCGTTTCCATAATTTATTAATTCGAATTTATCGGAGTTAAATACCATCCTATTTATCTCTGCCTATTCATATATTTTGTTTAGATCTCTTTGTAGTGAGTTCATATCTTCATCACAAGTAATTTCTCTACTTATTCCAGTGTCATCTGCGAAACTTCTCACTACAGAGTTTTTAATATCACAGTCTATGTCTGAGATCACAATAACAAACAGCAGTGCAGCTAATACCGTACCTTGTGGCACGCCAGATATTACCTGAGCTTCATCTGATTTCTCGTCATTTGCAACCACTATCTGTATTCTGTTTTGCAGGAATTCTTTAACCTATTTTCCTCTCTTTCCCACAATATTGTGCTTTCCCATTTTTTCTCTAATATATTATGGTCTACCTTATCAAAGGCTTTTGCAAAATCTAGGTAGATCACATCTGTGTCTTTTTCATTTATCATATATTTGTATATGTTTTCGTAGTGTGCTATCAGTTGAGTTTGTGTACTTTTTCCGGGCACAAAACCGTGTCGACCTATATTGAACAAATTGTTTTTAACCAAATGGTTCATTATTTCCTTTTTTATTACCCTCTCATACACTTTCATAATATGTGATGTTAGACTAACAGGTCTATAATTGCTTGCCTCTAGTCGGGATCCATTTTTGAAAATAGGGGTTATATAAACTAATTTATGTTTAACATATATCTCGCTCATATCTACACTTTGTCTTAGTAGTATTGCAAGTGGCTTCGCGATAGTGTGTGCAGTTTTTTTTCACAAAATCACTGGGACTCCATCTGGTCCGGCGGCCGATCCATTTTTAATTTCGCTTATAGCCTTGACAATATCTGCTTCATTAATATCTATATCCGTTATATATTCAACATTTTCTTCTCTCATTTTTTTTTCATTATTCTCATTTGCAATTCTTGGCGTGAACTCACTCTTATATTTTTATGCTAATATGTTGCATATTTCCTTTTTTTTCATTTGTTAACCGTCCTTCAATTCTTAGAGAGCCTATTTGTAATCTCCCGTTATTCGTCTTTTTTGCATAGGAGTAAAGTACTTTGGGGTTTTTTTTATATTTTGAAGTCCTTTCTTCTAAGTCCCTTTTTTTTCATATTCTTTCGATTGTATAATCTTTTGTTCTGCTTTTTGTATCTTACATTTTATTTCCATCATTTTTTACACATTTTTTTTGTTGCAAGATTTGTCTTCCATATTCTAATTTTCTGAAATAAGATCCTTCTGTCTCTTGGTATGCATGTTTTTTGTTTATTATTTTTATTTCGGTAAATATTTTTCAACAATTTTCTCCAGTATTTTCTACAGTATATCCGTATTTACATGTATATTATCACTGACGAATACATTTTTCCATTCTTTGTTCAGTTCTTCATTTATTTCAGATCATTTTATATTCTTACTGTAAAAATTATATTTTCCATATCCTTCCCAACGTTTTGTGCTTTGATTAATTCTACGATAACTTGCTTTGGAATGGACTATTAATTCTCTGACATTGTGGTCTGACATTCCCGTGTTATACACTATTATTTCTTTAACATAATTCACCTCATTCACGAATACTAAATCTAGGACATTTTCCTTTCTTGTTTGGAATGTGGTTTATTTGTTTCATATTATGTTATAATAGCATATCTTGAAGCTTTTCAAATTGCCTCTTATCTTCTGCGCTACTATTACTCTATTTTTTATATGTATATATATAACCACTTTTTTCTATCCGTTCTTTCCAATCCACGAAAGGAAAGTTAAAATCTCTGGACAAGAGTATATTCCAATCTTTATGGTTTCTACATATATCATCTATTTTTTCTATTATTATGGCAAACCCCTTAGTATTTGGGGGTCATTAAACTACAATATTCACTAGTTTTTCAAATTCAAATTCTAGCGCAATCAATTCACATTCTGTATTGCTGTATTTTTCACAGACTTTTCCTTGATTTATGTCTCTTCCATATATTGCGGTTCCCCCTTGATTCCTATTGGTTCTGTCTGATCTATATGTTTGGAAACCCTTTACCTGATCAT
>NC_090726.1:172274500-172289500 GCF_036898095.1 Palaemon carinicauda
GCCTCTAATATAACATCACCTTTATCCTCTTCTTTTATATAATTCCCAGATAAATTTTTCCTATCTATTCCATGTTTTGCTTCCTCTCTTTATGTCTCGTTTCCATTACCATTATAAATCAAGTGTCGGATATGTTAGTCACGTATTATTGGGAATGATTTATTTGGGTTTGATAATGAATAATTTGAGAACTGCTTTATAAATTATATGATTTTATTCGTTATACTAAATAGATACGACATGGTTCTTCCTTATTTGCAAAGTTAAGCTATTTTTAGGTTTTCTGTTTTATTACCTACTTTATCATTATCTATATAGTTCTTTGCGTCATGTCGGCTCTCTCATAAAATATCCGTCACTGTAAGTTTATATTTTCAACACTTGCATAAAATATAAAGCAAGAAGGATCAAGAATCGGATATCAACACATAAAACTAGGTATACAGATATAAATAACTAAAAAATAAAAGCGTATTAAATAACATTAAATGAAGGTACATCAATAATAGAAATTCTTGTCTACAAGAGGAGAAAATTATATATAGTGTAGTAAAATAAAGTTCCAATCAGAATAATTTGTATACTTTTAGTTATGGTAAATTATCAGCACTAGGCTTAAAATATATTGAACAGAGGAATTTACTTATCCTTTCACTTGATGAAATACTATATAACTAAAACAGAAGAGAGACTAGTAAGCTAACGATGAATTTCTTACTTAGTAATAAAGGTTGGAGAAAATTAGCTATATTAACCAAAAAAAAATCAAATTAATTTAAACAACGAAATCCTTTCATTTCAATAATAAAAGTAACGGAATGTTTTTAAGGCTCGGTGAGCCTTAGCGTAATCATTTTACGTAAATAAATTTTCTTCTAGTCAATGTATGAAAAGCTCATTATTAATGAAGGTTCTAAAATATTGATCTATTTGTTCATCAGTCTCTGGACTACCTTAGTAATTGATTCACACACACACACAATATATATATATATATATATATATACCTATATTATTATATATTTATTATATATATATATATATATATATATATATATATTACTAAGGAATATTCTATATGCTTATCAATAGATCAATAAGTTCATGATTTTTTTTATAACTAATGCAACTGGATAAAGAAATTTTAAAAATAATTCGGAATTAATTTGCTTTTTTCATTGTTATTCATTGCTAAAAGTAAAAGATGAAATGAAGCTTTCAAAAACCTAACATTATGCTATATAAAATTAAAATACATTTAAGCATATAACGATGTAAAAGGATCTATAAAAAATAAATATTAAAAAGAAATGCCAGTAACTAAGAATTATGAGAAAAAAAAACAAAGACTCCGGAAAAGAGATAATAACTGAAGAAGGAAGAAGAGGGATGACTAAGGTTACAAGTTATATATAAAATAATTAAAAAAAGGAAATATACCTAATGATAAAAGATTATAATTTATATTCAAATCCGTAAAATAAAGTAAAAATATATAAGAAATGTGAAAAGGTTTCAAATAAAAGTTTCAAAACAGTTTAAATTACATTACAATGATGAAGTTTGCATAACTCTGATTTTGAATATGAATTTAAAGTGAACCGGAATAGGGGGAGGACAATTAATTCTCTCTCTCTCTCTCTCTCTCTCTCTCTCTCTCTCTCTCTCTCTCTCTCTCTCTCTCTGAAGAGACTGAAAATTTGTAGCTAAGGAATCCTCATATAAAACTCACTGAATCCATAAAATATGAAGAATCGAGGTGGTCGATCATACATATCATGGTAAGATAAATATATAGGCTGATTTGGAGACTTTCTCCAATATAAAATAGTGGTCACACTTTAAAGAATATATAATTATGTTCTGGGTTTGAATCCTCTTTTTTATGGCAATATCAAGAAAACCTTCCTATAATATCATAAAACTAAAAAAAAGTTGTATATATTATCATGATACATTCTTATTCAATGAATTCATTGAAATGCAAATTTAAGGGGTATATCTCCATTAAGAATAAAAAAAAAACTAGCATCTCCATAAAATAATACTGAAGAATTATGAGTGTTCTTAATGAACTTTAAAATTGACAAAGATATGAAAACTTTTCTAGGCTGAAATATAGCTGTTTAATCTATAAAAATTTATAACATATATGAGATATTGGTTATTAAGATATTTTTTCTCTACTCTATATTAATGTGGATCTTAAAAATAGTCTATTGAGTAAGAGCTGACTACTTCGGAGCAACAAGAAATTCATAACATCTAAAATTACTTTAATTATGATGAAATAAAATCACTATGATAACATAAAAGTGACAATCACGTAGCAGAATTGATTTGATTTAAGTAACAAATAACAGTGAATTCTTATTAAAACTAAATGTAGAGTAAACATGAATAAGTAGTTGTATATAGTTTTCTTGAGGATTATATAAAACAAAAGCTAGTTTCAACAATAAAAATATTCAGTAGAAACATGCACAATAAAAAAGAATGAACAATGTAAATTATACTTTTCAAGAAAAAAATAGTTTTTATTGAATGAGAAGGTCATTTGATTATTACTAAATGTAAGACAATGAATACATAGTTCTTCGACGAAAAGGGCAGTCTAAAGTCAAAGAGCTTCCATCTAAGTTAAAGTTGTTGGCATAATTGGAATGAAGGCTTAAAGTCTCTCTTAACAAAGTTGAAAAAGATCATGATAATTCTCATATAAGTTATATTGATGGTAGGCAACTGGAGGGGAAGCTCCCCCCCCCCCCCATTTCTGCCAGATGACGAGGAAGGGAAAATTCTATAGATCTTCAATCGCCATCTTATATCTCATTACTCTGCCAGGAAGACTAAATGTTAATATATGTAAGGTAATTCAGGAATTTTATATAATATAGAGATAGCCATAACCAAAAAAGATAAATTTTAAATATATATTTGAAGCTATAATTTGATATGAAACCATAAAATAACTGTACTCACATTTCCATTTATGAGATGGAAAAAATGTATTTTTCACTATTTTTCCTCGGCAGTAGATGTTGGACTAATATATATTAACATCGTTCACAAAAACTTTTATTACTATCTTTCTATTTCATCTTTAAATGTATTGAGTATGGTTTCATTATTTAATGAAATATCAAATTTCATCTGCATTATATTTGTGATTCCTTCTGGATAATATATTTCAAATTACTGTATGTAAGTACTTTTTCTTAGTATGCATTGCGTCCAACACTTGATATGTTTCAAAATAGTATATCTAATAACTTTCATTTATAGCCAACACAAAAAGTAGAAATGAAATATTTTGTCATGATGGTATATTGTAAACTAAATAACATCATCTTAGATTACTAATATTGTTCGTTGTATCATTTACACTCACACACACACACATATATATATATATATATATATAAATATATATATATATATATATATATGTGTGTGTGTATATATATATGCAATATATATATATATATATATAAAATATATATATATATATATATATGTATATATATTTATATACTATATATATATATATATATATATAAATATATATATATATATATATATATGTGTGTGTGTGTGTGTGTGGTTGTGTGTGTGTGTGTGTAAATATAAAAGGCAATGGCATTAAATACCAAATTATACCCTGGGAATTTATATCCACTGCAATTCATTTACGGTAATAGCTTCTGACTGGGAAGAGATTCAAACTCGTGCCACTAAGCGATACCATGCCTGCCAGAACTCTATCAACTAAGCCATCAATAGAGATGGATATAAGTATATTACAAGTCACCCTACATATACCTGTCTAATTCAGGAATCTGTTTTTAGACTGGAAATAAACCCATCTCCACCATGCTAGCTGAATGGTTATTTAATATGAACATATATCGCTAACACTAGTGATTTTAATCAATGTAAATATCAACCAAAACTATGGTTGATATTCATATTGAGTAAAATCTTTCTCCATCGTGAAAGAAACAACTTATGTATGACCAGTATTAATAAACCATGGGTTACCTTTTTTATACGCAAAATGATGTAGGTGAAAATGTATAGGTAAATATAATATCTGTCGACTATTATAGAACTGAATACATTTCACTTATACGATGGGCAAAATCTGATTTATGCAAAGGATCATTTGTAAAGAGAGATATACAGATAAACAGAAACAGATCTTCCTTACAAGTAAAAATTCTTTATGGGAATAAATTTTTTCTTCATATGCTACATTTTCTTAGTTATATATAAAATCTAATTTTGCTTTATAAATGGAAATGTAACGAAGCACGATGAGTATTAATTATCATAAAGGTATTTAATGACTAATTTATTATATCGGAGGCTTTCAAAAATATAATTAAAAAGTTTTTTGTTGTTTTAATAAGCAATTTATCATCAATATACGCAATATGTGCCTCAAATTACAAAACTATTATTGGATAGCCATGTGATTAGTTTATAATTTGAAAGTGGGTTAATAGCCAGAGAGAGAGAGAGAGAGAGAGAGAGAGAGAGAGAGAGAGAGAGAGAGCAGTCTTAAAACATAATCAGAGGTTAAAGCGGTACGCAGAAACATTTACGAGTAAATTTAAGTAAACATCCAAATATAATTTTCAATTAAATCCAAATATAGAGTGTGTTTAGGTAAGAATTACTTTGGAGGTACTGGTGATACCTATTGGCTGGCATGTCTTCATTGGTGATTTTAGTCTTTTTCTTTTTCATACCCCTAGACAAAGTTTTTATTGCAAGAAAGCTTTCCCATTCTCATTCTATGTATAGATATATTGCGATATGATTTGGTTACATTTGACAAATAATTCTTAGACACTCAAAACCTACAGTCATCTATATTTAAAAATGTAGTTGATATGGTATATTTATAAGATTAAATATTTACTAACCATTTACTTAAATCTGTCTGTGAACATCGAATAAGGTTAAAAAAAATATTACCATGATAGATAAAAATGATAAGTTTATAGTATCTACCTTTGATTATCAATAAATAGTTGGAAAATTGTTAATGCTCATTATAAAAGCATTCACACAAAAATAAATCTGTAGATAACTTTTGGTCGTTATATGATTAGCTTGACAAGTACACAAGTACACAAGTACATGGTTTTATGTGTTGCATATACATTATACTATTATTATTATCATTATTGATAATAATAATAATATAATTTTGAATATTATTATTATTATTAAGCTTATTTGGAAAATTATGATGCTACAAGCCGCAATGGTCTAAGAGCGGAAATATCCCAGTGAACAAAGGAAAAGAAGAAACATATATATATATATATATATATACATTATATATATACATATATATATATATATATATATATCAATATATATATATATATATATATGTATATATATATGTATATATATATATATATATATATACATATATATATATATATATATATAAATATATATATATATATATATATGTGTGTGTGTGTGTGTATATATATATATACATATATGTATAGAGATATATATACATACATATATATATATATGTATATATATATATATATATATACATATACGTATAGATATATATATACATATATGTATATATATATATATATATATGTATGTAAATATATATATATATATATATATTTGTGTGTATATATATATATATATATACTGTAAATGAATATATATATATATATATATATATGTATATATATATATATATATGTATATATATATATATATCTATACATGTATATATATATATATATATATACATATATATATATATATATATATGTATATATATATATATATATAATATATATATATATATATATACACACATATATATATATATATATATACACACATATATATATATATATATACGTATATATATATATATATATATGTATATATATATATATATATATATATATATATATATATATATTAATGTATGAAAAATATAGTGAAATTTCAAAAAGTTAGTAAAAACGGCTAAATATATAGGACAACCTTCTCAACATACAAAAATTCTCTGTAAATTAGAACTTTTGAGGCTCCACGAATTTAATAAATAGATCACGAAGATCATTCCATAATCTGGTCACAGCTGGAACGGAACTTCTACAATACTGTGTAGTGTTGAGCCTTATGATGGAAAATTGAAGGGTGTTTGAATTATCCTCACACCTAATAATACGCAAAGGCTGATAAAGTTTGGGAAGAACCGAATGTAAATGATGGTAAGAATTATGACAAATATTAGGCTGCACACATAAAGAACTGATTGAATGACTATGCCAGATATTAATAAGAATATTGAGAATAGGATATTTAATAACCTATAATTTTTATCCAACATATTAAGATTAGAGTCAGTAGATGAAGATCAAACAACTGAATAATATTGAAAACAATGTAGAATCAAATAATTTAAGTATTTCTCTGAAATAAATTGATAACTGGAAATCCAAAAGCCCTTTCTCAATATGCCATTGATTTTTCAAATGGAGAGGGAACTTGTCGAAAGAGGCCTTAAAAGTAAATTCGCCATTAAGAATTAAAGCTAAAATCTCAAAGCAGTGTTGTTTATTGTCAATGTAAATTTATCAATGTAAATATCTATTTTTTGACGAGCACTTGTTTTCGACCTACCTATGTAACATAGTTGTTATATATTTCTAAATCATTTAAGGTTTTAGATGTATAAGATTA
This sequence comes from Palaemon carinicauda, assembly GCF_036898095.1. Lineage (NCBI taxonomy): Eukaryota > Metazoa > Arthropoda > Malacostraca > Decapoda > Palaemonidae > Palaemon > Palaemon carinicauda. Next base: position 172,281,248 of record NC_090726.1, read on the forward strand.
AGTATAGACGTATTGTTATAAGGTTAAGTATGGACTTATTGTTTTCTTTCTTTAATACCGATTCAGGAATCTGACCGTCACTTAACTACGTTTATCACTCCTTGGGGACGCTATCGTTATAAAACAGCCCCTCAAGGGTATATTGCTTCTGGCGACGGATATACTCGACAGTATGATGAAATAGTTGCCTAGATACCCAACAAAACTAAATGTGTCGACGATGTTCTTCTTTGGTCTGACTCAATAGAGGAGAGTTTTTTCCAAGCTGTACAATGGCTCGACATATGTGGAAGAGACGGCATAACACTCAACCCTGACATATTTCGTTTCGCAGAAGACACAGCTGAATTCGCTGGATTCGAAATAACCCCAGACACAGTTCGCCCATGTGTAAGATATCTTTGTGCAATTATGGACTTTCCAACCCCAAGAAATATCACTGATGTCAGATCTTGGTTTGGTTTAGTAAACCAAGTATCGTATGCTTTCAGCATGACCGACAAAATGCTACCATTCAGACAGTTATTGAAACCAGGAACACCATTCACTTGGAATGACAATATTAATGCACTCTTTGAGGAGTCTAAAACTGCCATTATCAACGAAATTTAAGAAGGCGTGCGAATCTTTGACAATACAAAACCTACCTGTCTCGCCACCGATTGGTCAAAATCAGGAATTAGATTCTGGCTGTTCCAGAAACATTGCGACTGTCCAGACAACCGACCATTTTGTTGTCACACTGGTTGGAAGATCACACTTGTCGGAAGTAGGTTCACACATGCAGCTGAGTCTCGATATGCACCAGTTGAAGGTGAAGCGTTGGCAGTTGTCGGTGCTCTTGATAAGGCAAGATACTTTGTTCTTGGCTGTGAAGATCTTGTGGTCGCAGTTGACCATAAACCCCTGTTGATAATATTTGGTGACAGATCATTGGAGGACATATCAAATTCACGTCTCAGAAACTTGAAGGAAAAGTCCCTCCGCTATCGATTTCGCATGATTCATATCCCAGGGGTCAAGCATCTCGCTGCAGATGGAGTATCGCGCCACCCAACTGGAAAATCTGAAAAGCTATCGCTTCAAGATGACATTGCATCAGTTGACAGTGTACCTTCCGTGAGAAATGTTCCCCTACACAAATTGCCAACAGCATATTCTGTTTCCACTGACAATGATATTGATACTTGTATCACCGCATCAGCAGTATGCTCACTTGACTCACTTAACGTGAGAGCAGTCACCTGGGACAGAGTTCGCACTGCCACAAGTAGTGACGATAACATGCATGAACTGCTCAGCCTTATAGAATGCAGAGTACCAGAGTCTCGCCAAGAATTTCCTGTACATCTTCGAGAGTATTTTCAATTCCGCGAGCATCTCTACACTGTTGATGGTGTGATACTATACAAGGAGCGTATAGTTATTCCTCCAGCCCTTCGTCAGGAAATTCTCACATCTCTTCATTCAGCACATCAAGGAACTACCTCTATGGTATCTCGAGCAGAGTCATCTGTGTTTTGACCAGGGATAACACCCGCTAAAACAGCACTTCGAGCTGGATGCAACCACTGCAATCGCATCGCGCCTTCGAATCCTAGTGCTCCGCATACACCCCTTATATCTCCAGACTACCCATTCCAATGTGTTTGTGCATATTACTTTCACTACCGAGGAGTTGGATATTTAGTTATAGTTGATCGATACTTGAATTGGCCCATAGTTGAACGATCTTCGAACGGTGCAGAGGGTCTTATAACTTCACTACGCCGAACATTTGTGACATTTGGGATTCCGGATGAATTGACATCTGATGGTGGACCTGAATTTACAGCAACAGCAACTAGGCAGTTTTTAAAGGACTGGGGAGTCCATCACCGCCTTTCCTCTGTGGCCTTCCCACATAGTAATTGCAGAGCCGAAATAGGCGTCAAAACTGTCAAGTGTCTTATAGCGGACAACACGGGCAGTAACGGTGATCTCAACACTGATGAATTCCAACGTGCGATGCTCCAATACAGGAACACACCTGACAGAGATACCAAGTTATCTCATGCAATATGTGTATTTGGTCGTCCCATCAGAGACTTCATACCTGTCCCGCCCGGCAGGTACCGTCCCCACGACACCTGGAAGGAAACACTCGATGCAAGAGAGGAGGCCCTAGGACATCGACACCTTAAAGAGGAAGAGCGCTTATCAGAGCACACTAAGAGACTACCCCCACTGTCCGTAGGTGACCGGGGTCGCATCCAAAATCAAACAGGAAATCACCCCCTGAAATGGGACAAAACCGGTGTCATCATAGAAGTCCGCTAATTCGACCAATACGTCGTCAGAGTTGATGGCTTTGGTAGGGTCACGCTAAGGAACCGGAAGTTTTTGAGACAATACGTGCCTGTCAGGAGTATTCCAGAAGTCCGTACAATTAGAGATGACTATAATTGGAATCAGATTGTACCTATTGCCAATCCTTCGACCACTAAAACGTCTGAGACCATTGCGAAGGACACCATTCCGACAACCCAAAATCCGGATACACATGGTACTCTTCCACTGACCACTTTGCCGTTACCAAGTGGTACTACCCCTAACATTCATTTTGATGTTGCTGCTCCAGAATGCTATCCCAACGACCTCAGTAACACTGCGAATCATCAAGCAGAGATTCCGCCTTCAAATGATAGCAAAAACTCTCTATCGCAGTTAACTCCTGCCATGCCAAACTTGGAGCAACGCAAGTCCAGTCGTACCCGTCGACCGCCAACATGGCACTGTGATTTCGAGATGAACTAGCTATAGTATCATCATGATCAACACATGACAATAATTGTTTTTCAAGTTTCCGCTCCTTCACATGCTAACAGGAGTTTAGTGTTCATGAACCTATAATTTGGACGTTTAATTGCCACCCAATGTTTTGACATCAGTTTTAAACCGACCTCCACGAGAGACCTTTTTAAAGGCCGTTTAAAAACTTGGGGGGAGATAGAGGGTTATAAATATTGAGTTATATACATTGTTCATCATTTATTCTTAATATGTTTTATGTTTATTTGAGTTATATGCATTGTTCATCATTTATTCTAAATATGTTTTATGTTCATTTCAGATTGACCGTGATCATTGTTCAATAATAAAGACATTTGAATAAATGGACCAAGCTCTTATATAGTTATGTTAGTGTTTATAATGGACTAACGGCTGTTTTATATTTTCAAGTGGTGTGGGTTACGTGGCTGCGCTCCTGTGTGAATGGAGGTATGAACGGGCTTGTTGGAGGAGGGTTCCTTAGTGTGTTTCTGAGCCTCCAACCTTGAAGGCCACGACATTTGCTGTTGGAACTATATTTATTCCTCACCATTGCAGAGCTACATTTTGAAGCTGTTTAGCTTTTTGGATATCCTTTCTCTGCAGCAAGGACTTATCATCTTGCACTTTGTGTACTGCCCTTGGTTCAGTAAAATCCAAGGGGACCTCTATGTCCCAAGGTAATAATAATTATACCTGTTTAATTATCGTGATCACGACCTGTGATAATCAGCCAGCTGATGTCATTTGTGGAGCTTGGGAAAGCCTTTCAATCAAACCAGCCATCGTTAATTTGCTAGGGATATTTAGTTTGTATTTGTCAGGATGTTCTTACTTTTCGTTAGCCTTCTCCTTTCTGGACCATCTCTCCATTTAGTATGCATGTGTTGATGACCTTTCTTTAATTGTGTAATTGTTTTCTTTTGCAGGGAGTTAAGATTGAGTGTGTATCATTTATTATTGTATTATTGTGGTTCAGGTGTTATTTCTGTCTAAATATTATGTATTAGAGTTAAGGACATTTTTGTGGTATTTTCTTTGTCCCCTTGAGTTGACTTTGCACTCGTATTGATGTTTGGGTACTATTCCACCTTTAGTGGACTTAGTACTGTATAATGGTGAATACTATTTGATAAATGTAGTGTTTTGTGTGGTGGTCAAAGCCAGCCATCACAAGTGCTAGAATTGTTGACGCTGCAGAGTCAACAATTGATGTAGATTTAAGTAGTTTAGATCGTAGTGATAGCCTAGCTGTAGATCTTGGAATGTTAACGGACAAGTTAAATTGGACTACTGAAGAGCTAATCAAGGCCCAGAAAAAGGAGTTTCGGGAACTCCCTATCGAGTCAGGGGAGGTGTCTGATATGACTGGTCCCAAATTTAAGATAATCAATAATATTTTATATAGGTTGAGTATGCCTATGGGGGTGGATAATGTTGATCATGAAATTGTGAAACAGATAATGGTTCCCTTTGGTTACAGGAAGGAGTTAATGTCATTGGCGCACGAAAGTGGTTTGGCCGGCCATTTTGGAATTCATAAAACTTTCTGCAAATTGTTAGGGAATTATTATTGGCCGAAGTTGAAGGCAGATGTAAAGAAGTTTGCCTATAGTTGCGATGTGTGTCAGAGGGTCGGTAAACCCAATCAGCAGATTCTAAAATCGCCTCTATGTCCTATTCGCGTAGTTTCCGAATCTTTTAACGAAGTCGTCATTGATGTGGTTGGACCATTACCGAAGACGCGTAGTGCTAATGAGTATATTTTGACAATAATGGATAGGATGTCTCGATATCCCAAGGCAATACCACTACGTACCATAAAAAGCATTAAAATTGCTGACGTACTAATTGACTTTTTTACTAGGTTTGGGATGCCTAAAGTAATTCAATCAGATTGTGGACCTAATTTCATTAGTAGGCATTTCAAAGATAAAATGGCAGAGTTGAATATAAAACATGTGACCTTTTCTCCATATCACCCCGAAAGTCAGGGAGTTCTGGAGAGATTTCATCAAACCCTGAAATCTATGGTAAAAAATATTGTTTTATTAATGGTTCTGAATGGGATAAGGAATTACCTTATTTGTTGTTCGCTTTTCGTTCTGTCCCAAGTCAGTCTTTGGGTTTTTAGCCTTTCAACCTTGTTTTTGGTCATTGTGTTCGAGGGCTTCTCGATGTGGTTCGTGAGTCTTCGGAGGAAGACGTCCCTGAAGTTAATTTATTGGATTATGTCTAATCTAGGTGATAAATTAACCAAGGCTTGGAACTTTGCGGGTGAAAATTTATTATGTAGCCAAAAAAGAATGAAGTACTTTTTTGATAAAAGGTCCAAGGCACGCGACTTTGCGGTAGGCGATAAAGTACTGGTTTTGTTACCCTTCCCAGGGAATCCATTGAAAGCTTCTTTTTCAGGTCCTTGGAAAATTTTGAAAAAGTAAGTGAAGTTAACTATTTAGTGGAGACACCCCAAAGAAGGAAACCTTTTCAACTGTGTCATGTAAATATGTCGAAGGCTTATATGGAACGGGAGAAAGTAATTCCCGTAGCAACCATTGGGAATATGGTAGATTCTGAGAACTTTAACCATTTTTCTTTTTCAGAGGAGGAGGGTATTGATGATAATTGTTTTAATGGATGTGAATGGCGGTCAGATAATAGAAAGTCTTTGGAAAATTTTTCGTTAGTTATTTCACATTTAGGTAAGGAAGAACAAAGGTCTTTGAAAAAATTAGTATCTAATTATAAGGAATTATTTTCGAATGTACCGGTAGGACTTTGGTCCTTGAACATGATGTAGATGTAGGTAGCGCCACTCCTGTGAAACGATCTCCTTACAGGTTGAATCCCTTCAAAAATGAGGTTGTAGCGAAGGAAGTGGATTATATGTTAAAACATGACCTAATTAAACTTAGTCAAAGTCCGTGGTCATCACCGGTTGTATTGGTAAAAAAATCAGACGGTGATTTTAGGTTATGTTTTAATTACCGTAAGTTGAATGAGTTATCTAAATCTGATTGTTATCCATTACCTTGAATTTAGGATTGTATTGATCGAATGGGTAAGGCCAAATACATTAGCAAATTAAATTTGTTGAAAGGTTATTGGCAAGTTCCTCTTTCAAAGCGGGCAAGGGCCCTGTCTGCTTTTGTAACACCACAGGGACTGTTTCAATGTAAAGTCATGCTGTTTGGTATGAAGAACGCGGCTGCCACCTTTCAGAGGTTAATGAATACTTTAGTCCATGGTTTAGAAGGATGTGTTGTGTATATTGATGATATTGTCATTTATAGCGATGATTGGGAAACCCATTTAAAACGTATTAGGGCACTATTTGAGGTGTTGAAAAAGGCAAGTTTGGTAATTAATTTAAAGAAAAGTTATTTCGCAAAGGCGTAGGTGGTATATTTGGGTCATGAGGTTGGTAATGGTAAAGTTGCTCCTTAGCAGGTCAATATCGAAAGTATTGAAAACATGGTAGTCCCTAAATGTAGGAGGGATGTCAGAAGATTCCTTGGTTTGAGTGGGTACTACCGAAGGTTTGTTAGGAATTTTTAGGATATAGCCGATCCTTTGACAAATCTCTTGGGAAAGAAGGATGCATTTGTCTGGACGGATGAAACCCAAAAGGCTTTTGATAATTTAAAAAGAGTATTAATTAATTACCCTGTCTTGAGGGCTCCTGATCTTGACCTTCGTTTTTTTCTTGCCACGGATGCAAGTGACGTTGGTGTAGGAGCGGTGTTGTTGCAGAATGACGAGCAGGGAGTTTCTCATCCTGTCGCATTCTTTTAAAAAAAAGTTGTCCTCAACCCAACGTAGGTATTCTACTGTGGAGAAAGAGACTCTAGCTTTAGTATTTGCTATTAACCATTTTCAGGTTTATCTCTCCTCCTCAGATACACCTATTAAGGTCTCGACGGATCATAATCCCCTGACCTTCATCAGCAGTTACAAGAATAAAAATCAACGATTGATGAGGTGAAGTCTCATGCTGCAAGAGTGGAATTGAGAATTTCCCCACATCTCACGAAAAGATAATATTGTGGCCGATTTTCTCTCTCGCAGCGTTAAATATTAGTTTATTGGCAGAGGGCTATGCAGTTATTAAAGGTAGTATCTGTATCGTTCTAATTATGGTGTGTGTGTGTTGTTGAAGTGGGCACGTAGTGAGTAGAAGCAAATGTATATTTAAGATTTATTAATCATGGTTTCTTTACAGAACACTATAATGTTTTGGGTATAGTATATGGGATCTTTAAGGTTAAAAGGTGAGGGTGATCACTGGTACTTGCTAATGGTTGATTAATTAGGTGGTCTAAGGTTTTGAGGTGTTAGGTACGATAAGGTTTATAATAGTTAAGAAAAGGAGATAGGCACTAATCTGGTTATTCTGTATTTTCAGGCTAATAATTACGCTTCATCGATTTTGTTTGTTTGTTTGCGTAGGGAAGTCTTGCGGTGGTCTTCTCTGTGTCGTTCGGTGTGTGTGTATGTATTGGACACTATGGTGATAAGTGTGATATATAACACTGAAATAGAGAGTGGTTTTTGTGATCAACATTTATTGATAGTGAGTGATGTGTATCCCTGAAAATGAACAGTGTATTGAGTGTGGAAAAGGTTATAGCCTTTGGACTATATATACAGAATCCGGTTGTTAGTGCAATGACTTTTATTAAGTTTATTAACGGTACAAGTGATGTGAAATTTTTAGGTTAGGTACCTATTTATCGAATGGTGATGTTTTGGCTTTCTGGTTTTGGAAAATTTACTTGTGATTAATATTAGGTTTAAGATGTTTTTAGTATTGGTTATATATTGCTATCCTTGTGAGCTGTAAACCTTGGTACTTGCCACCCTCTTTCCTTTTGTTCGTCATGTTTTTGCAGTTTGTTTAATAATTATTTTTGAGTTTTGATTTAATATTTCAATATGTGATAACCTGTTTGTTGTAATTTAAATCGCATTATAAGAAAAAAAAATATTTTGGGGAATTTTTTTTTTGTTGGGTGAGGCGTAACATAGTTGTTATATATTTCTAAATCATTTAAGTTTTTAGATGTATAAGATTAAGTATAGACGTATTGTTATAAGGTTAAGTATGGACTTATTGTTTTCTTTCTTTAATAGTTTGTCTTTTCACTGGTGGTTATGTTAGTGTTTATTATGGACTAACGGCTGTTTTATATTATCAAGTGGTGTGGGTTACGTGTCTGCGCTCCTGTGTGAACGGAGGTATGAACAGGCTTATCATCTTGCACTTTGTGTACTGCCCTTGGTTCAGTAAAAGCCAAGGGGACCTCTCTCTCCCAAGGTAATAATAATTATACCTGTTTAATTATCGTGATCACGACCTGTGATAATCAGCCAGATGATGTCATTTGTGGAGCTTGGGAAATCCTTTCAATCAAACCAGCCATCGTCAATTTGCTAGGGATA
>NC_090726.1:172309973-172319973 GCF_036898095.1 Palaemon carinicauda
GTACCTTTTCTCTTCTCACTCTTGTGATATCTCAACATCTCATACCATTCTTTCCTAGTTTCTCCCTTTGTAATCGCTACCAATATCTTTGATTCTTTTTTTCCTTCTTTATCCCTCTTTTATTTCGTAATTTTTTTTCAACCCTCTTCACAACCACTTGATTCCACCACCATGTTTCTATCCCCTGCTTCTACGTGTACCAGAATATCTTTCACAACCCCCCATACCTATGCAGATGACTCTGATATCCTATTTGCATATCTGTAGTGCACGTATTTCACACTCGTCCATTCAAAAGGTATTTTTTATTGTATATAGAGATCTGCAATTCTCTGGCAACAGGACCGTTATGACCTTTTTAACTTCTTACACTGAGACTGTTGTATATAAAGCTGGCCATCACTCTGGCCCCCCTTTATGCTTCCCTCAAGGGAAAGCCAAAAGACCTGAAGTGGGGTCCCTTCAAGAATCGGCCTTCTGAAAGGCAAAGACTCTCCTTCTAACTGGTGCTGCACTCACTTTTCCCACGCCTCTTGCACATCTCCATCTCTCTACCGATGCCAGCGACGTCGCTATTGGGGCAGTACTCGAGCAGGAACACACAGAAAAGGCAACTTTCACCAAACTGCTCGAGGGAAACCAGAACACAATTCTGACTGACAGCAATCTCCCCCTTCTCAGAGAAAATATGTTTATTGTTGGATACATGTTACATAAAACCCTATTCCGCTACAGTGAATCAACTTATGAAACCATGATCAGGGATTTGCTTCACCAAAGTATGTACCTTAGGAGGGGGAGATATTCTTATTATGCTTGATATGCATATGACCTCTTCAATTGAATATCATAAAAAGGAAATCTGGTGGTAGATAGAATCAACCCACATCTGTTATCAGTGGACCAGGTTCTGCACAGCTACAAAGTCTATATTCGCTGAGGCAGAGGTTGGAAGTTGAGAAGCCAAGTCACCTATAGGCTCAGCATGAGGAAGCTGAGATAATCATTGCTTCCCATGTTAGAAGAATTCACAGGGGATTTCCTTTATGTAAGGATGGCTGACACTAATGTGTTGGATATCCTTACTAGTTTAATTGAACGGTAAGACTGCATGCCAATGATAAATGACTAAGGTTCAGATAACCATCTCTGTTACATCAACATTTCTCTTATGCCTGCCTGACTTGAATAAAAGCACTCTGGCCTGACTAAGGCTCTCCCAAGATTTCATGAACTTACTGGATGCGATTTTACATCAGCTTTCAACAGACTAGGAAAAATAAAACCACATTAGTGATTGAATGCAAGTAATACAGAAATTCATGTAAGAGAGTTGTGTTCCTTGTCATCAGAAATAGACATGATCAACGTAGCTTCTCACGTTTGTGCACTGTATGGTTTTAACACGCCATATACTATTGAAACAAGTTATAAGGCCTTCATGCACACGTGCTGGGTAAGCAAGCAGATTTACTGGCAAGCATAAAGACTAACTGTGCCTCCTTTCCTTTCATGCTATGCAATGCCTACTCAGCATATCGAGAGAAATTTTTTTAGATAAAATGAGGAAACAAGCTAATTAGATGAAGTTTACTCCTATTGGTGAGGAAAGTCCAATCTGCTATGATTCTAGGAAAACTGGGGATTGTCTCTAGCCAGAATGGCTCGCTGAAAACCCTGTCCCCACTTCTATAACTAAATCTGACAGTGGAGAGGATTGGAACCAAATGATGGCTAAGGAGGATGAGTATTCAGACATTGTATTGAGTGAGTATAGTTATAATGGCTAGGAAGAAGACAATGTGATATTTTCCATTCTTATATACCAGAATTATTTTCAGCTGAGATTAAACTCAAATCCATAGTAGCTGTTGGTCTCCATTTATAATACAATAATATTATGGCTTATACCTCTGTACCATACGAGGATCAGGTTTGAATCATTGACACTATATTTCATTCCCAGTTTTTATAATGGCAGAATAAAGAATGAGAAAATAAGCAGGTTTATTATCTGCTGCCAAAAACACTTATATATTACAAATTCCTGAAATGCTTAAGACACACAAAATTAAGATTAAATGTGATAGGCCTTGCTTTTTTTTTATAATATCAATAGTTAATTTTGTGTGGTGATGATGAGATAATAATTATCATTCACAAATATTCATCTTTGTTTTTTTAGCTTCTTTTTTTCTTTTTCAAAATAATAAAGATTTTTGTTCTTTGTATCAGAGTATAACCAATTTCTCATATTGTTACTTTTCATCAATATTAGACTATATTACCGATCTTATGAGAAGATATTCAGAGAAGTAGACTTCAATTTGAGAACTTAATTTAGGAATTCAAGGCTCTTTTTATTATTTAATTTCTCATATATTTAAACTATCTGTTTTCATATCTGTATAGTAGAGGTTCTTTTATTATAGATAATTTCAATTTAATGTATATATCTCCTGGAGGTAGATTGAGAGTTTCAGGCCAAGCCAGTTTTCATATGAATTGATATAAAATTTGAGGTAGGGTTACTATCAGAGTCAACTCAACTTTCAAAAGGGCTGTCGTTGTCCATTTACTGAGTAGGAGACCCCAAATGACTGATTGAGACCATTTTTACCCTGGCCACTGGTCACATGAATAAAGGTAATTTTTATCTTGGGTAGATTTAGGGTTACTGTTGAGGTCTAAGCCTCGCCCAAAATGGCTGTCATTATCCATTTAGTGGATAGGAGACTCCAAATGGCCAATTTAGACCATTTTGAGACCTGCCGCTGGCCACATGGGTTTGATTTAGGGCTGCTGTCGGGGTAAAAGACTCACTCGAAAAGGCTAAATTGGACATCTAATGCGAAGGAGACTCCACAGGACATATTGAGACCATTTCCAGTCTTGCCGCTTTTCACTTGAATAAATGTAATTTTTTCTTCACGGATGGGGCTTGTTGTCCGGCCAACGCCCAACCGAAAATTACTGTCATTTTCCATGCTTCAATAGTCAGGAAACTCCTGTGCACATTCTTAAATTATTTTTAGCCTTGTCGGAGTTCATATGAATTAATGTAATTTCTTGCCCCATTACTATCAGGTATTTTGGGGTTACAGCCTCGGCAGCAATACAAAAATGCATTATTAGTAGGTCAATTATGATGATTATAATGTTGAATGTTTTGCAACTTTTCACACGAAAAAAAGCTCTAGTCTCCCACTCTATATACTGACAGATGAAGAGAAGCTCTCAAAGCAATTTATCTGACTGAAACCAACAATGATCATTAATTATATATAAATAATAAAAACACTTTGGTATGCGGGGATATATTATAATTTATTTCCGCATCTTATCATGAAAGGAAATAAAATACATATACTGTGACCATATTTATTAAGATTCAAAATGTTTGTTAATAAAAGGTCCTAGAAAAAGGTCGTATGAATATTTGCGTATACAGTATATGAATTTTCCGTGATGCATTCCGTTGTACAAAAGGGATAAGTAAATCAGGAAATACACGGATAACGTGCTATATTGTGATTCAAAATGAAATAAAGAAGTTTTTAACACACTATATTGACATCGGTCAATTGGTAAAAACTATATAAACCTGAAATCGTTATTGATAAGTAACTATGTGAAAATTATTGAAATGAAAAGCAGAGAGAGAGAGAGAGAGAGAGAGAGAGAGAGAGAGAGAGAGAGAGAGAGAGAGAGAGAGAGAGAGAGAGAGAGAGAGAGAGTGCGTTTGGGATCTGAAAACGAAGGTGAAAACATATGGAAAATGTATGTGAACTTGAAAATCAAAAAAGCGAATGACCCAAAATGTCGAAAACCTCATTAAAAGGATAGAACTGAAAATAAGAAATAATTAATGAAGGGTGAGAGCTGGACCCAGTAAATTATGAGTGAAAATGAACCAGAAGACCCTCACCCCAGACAATATTCATAAAAATCTCTGGCATTTCCCGAGCTCAATGATAATGGGAAACCAAACTGGACGAACCGGGGAAAAATACTAAAAATGCAATTAGATTCAACTGATGGTGAGACTAAAAGAATTACCATAAGTTTATCATATTCCTTGAGATTCAAAACATAAAACAAAAGTAATCAAATTGAATGACATTATAAATGCATGGATTACACACACACGAACACACACATTAACGCTCACACGCACACACACAAGAACACATACACACACATATATATATATATATATATATATATATATATATATATATATATATATATATATATATATGTATATATATATATATATATATATATATATATATATATATATATGTGTGTGTGTGTGTGTATTCATAATGTATAAAAGAAATATAAAGTATTTTTTTAAGTATGGCTAATGATATCAAACAATGACAATAAATTTTACAAAGAATTATACCCTCTCAAGTCACTAGATGAATTTTTTATTTTGTATATATGTGGTGGCTGCAGATGTGGCAACATCCTTGCCTGGTGTACGCTACACTAAGGTTCCAGTCCCGCTCCAACTCGTTAGTTCTTTTGGTATCTGTATCGTCTCCATCATTGGAAGCTAAAAATGGTGGGTTTGAGGAGCCTTTAGATCTATATGCTGAGTCATCAGCAGCCACTGCCTTGCCCTTCCTCCTCCTATCTTGGGTCGAGAGGGCGATGTCACTGCCCCTTGCCTCTGCCATTCATGAGACGCTTCAACATTTAAAAACAGAACAATTATTTTACCCATAGCGATGAACTATTGATGTAGTATTTTATATAATCACAAAGCAACAGCAAATAATTATATATATATATATATATATATATATATATATATATATATATATATATATATATATATATATATATGTATATATATATATATACATACATACATACATACTTACACACACACAAATATATATATATATATATATATATATATATATATATATATATATATATATATATATATATATATATATATATATGTGTGTGTGTGTGTGTGTGTGTGTGTGTGTGTGTGTGTACATATATACATATATATACATATATATATACATATATATATATATATATATATATATATATATATATATATATATGTATATATATATATATATATATATATATATATATATATATATATATAAATTTACATGTGTGTGCCCTCTTTTGCATTTATATATAAGAGAAGGCACTCTCTTGAATATGATGTAGAATAAATTTCCATTTTCATCAACGAAGAAAACTTTATTATAATTAATTTCATTCTCATCATTTATATTATGCGTAAGGTTATCATCTTAAGAGGTTTAATTTCATAAAATTGTATTACCTGCAGCGTCCAGAGCAACGTATTACAATTTTACATTACACTTTATAATGAGATGTGTTTTTATAGTTACGGAATATTTATTCAGACAATAATAGAATATAAGTGTGTCTGAGACTACCACTGATCTGCAAAGATTCATGTGTTTTTACCTTGTGTTTTGATAAACGAATCGTGTTGAAATCCGCAAAGATTATCAAAACAAGATATATTTCCTCCAATCCTTATTTATTCTGGATATAAATTCATCTACAGATGACATGAGACGTCTTCTTTATCTTCCTTTTTTCCCATTGTTGTACTAAGTTCTAATTAATTGTTGTGGGTATATGAAAGTTTTCAAATTATACTTCAACTCTATGATATTGGGTCAACATGCAATTCCACTTACTGTTATTTGCTTAAAATATTTTTTGGGAAGCATAACAGTAGTTTTCTCAAGTACGAGTTTTCAGAATGAGTAAAGCTCTGTTATGTATTTGTTGTAAGCTTCATGAGCCGTCAATTATTTCCTTACCTAATATTTAGGGATTTGTGAAGCACACTTTTTCATATCCCAATTGTTATTTTTAAACTGACACATTTTTTATGATAAAACCGATAATTTCCATGCTATATAATAGGAATATTAAAATAGCTTTCTAGGAAGGGGTAAAAACAGAATATTGTCAATTTTAGAAATAATATCTCGAGATGGAGATTATGGATTGTTTGTCTGAAAATCTTGAAACAATTACTGTGATAGGAGCTATAATAATTGTGTTTATATCTATGATTATTATCATTATGAATTATTGTCATGTAATTGGTAATAGTTACATATATACATATCCACCAATTATTAAAATGTAAATGAATCTATTATGCTGCATGAAGTCTAATAGGATGCTATTTTATTACTTTGTTGAGAAAATCTAACATTATGTAATAAATTCAGTAGGGTCTTAAACGGATGTAATTGCATATACGTGGAAGTTAGAACAGAAGTGACGTTCTTTGAAAAAGAGCGCTAGTCATAGATTATTTGATACTTTATTATAAAGGTTTTTCTCTGGGAAATAGTTTTTATTGAGTGAATAGGAATAATTTAATAACGTCCTATGAAACTATGTATACAAAATGTCTTTTTTCTATTCCAAAGATCCATTCTGAGGTCAAGTTTTTTTTTTTAAATATATATATCGCGTGACATAGCCGAAGTACACATCAACCTGGAAGTCAGCAAATAAAATTTTGTTTTAGGTTTCGATATCTCTTTTCTTCTCGGCTTCTCTGATCACTATTATAATTATTTAATCGTGAACTATGTTTTAATGAAATGCTTGGTTAAAAACTGTATAAGGCTAGTGCAATTTTGTTGTTTGAATTGCTTTAATAAAAGAAAGTGTTAAGATAAGCCTAATACACGTTAAAATCCCTCTAAAATCGTTTTATAGTCACTATGCGGCCTAAATTTTAACATATAAATTTTGTAATACTGAGTCATTTGATTGACACAAGCCGTATATTTTGTACTCGGGCTCTTCCTGTAACACCATATATACATTTTTTTATTTTCTTTAATAAAGAATTCTACTTTTTTATTTCTTATGATTTAGCTAAGGCAAGTGTGGATTTTCGATGGTGTGATTATGTAATCTGTCCTGTGAAACTACTGCTTGTTACCGCTTTTTATGGAAAAAGTTATATTTTTTAAGAATTGTATATTCTCTTTCATGGGGATATTAAATTAACATTTTTGAAAGTTATCCATACTATTCAATCTTGAATTTTTGTAGGGGGAGGAGTATAACCCAAAATAACTTGCTAGAACGTTTCAGATTATTAAGTTTCCCTTAATCTGTCTTACTTTCTAAAATAGTGAAACGAAAACATAACAGACAAAAACCAAAAATATAAGCAATAAGTTATTTAGTGAAAGAATATTATGGAAATTTCTTATCTGACATCTAATAATTGAAGTCATATTAGGTTTTAGACTTGTGGCTAAATAAACTATTATTTTTGAGACCACCCAGATACTTTTTGCCTAGGTGTTATAGCTAATAATTATACATATTAGAGCATTACAAATAGATCTGCATTTCGCTCACTGGTGTATAGAAACTTGTTGACTGTTTATCATACCAACAAACCATTTCACTCTTCACACACAGTGTGCATGAGAGAGAGAGAGAGAGAGAGAGAGAGAGGAGAGAGAGAGAGAGAGAGAGAGAGAGAGAGAGAGAGAGAGAGAACCATAAAAATAATAGCAAGTATAATCATTTGAATTTGTATAATTACACACCATATTTCTTATTATTTAATAGTACTTTACATGAAAAAGGGTGAAATATTATTGCTAATTGTAGAAGCATAGTAAAAAAACATTGCTGACAGTACAGACATTCTAATATATTATTCAAAGAGAATGTTTCCTTTCCCCCACATTTTGGAAGCAGGGACATATGCAATTACCAAAACATATACAGTAGGTGGTAGACCTCTGGAGTTTATTCTGTATCCAGCTTCAGTCACACCTTCTCTCTTGTTTCTCTATCTCGCTTTGTATATAATATTTTGGTATATGTTTAAATAGAATATATTCTCACAAAGCTGGTCTAGTGTAGAGTAAATACAGTAGTTTGTTAATGATTTTATTTGTTTTCATTTGTGCAATGAAGAGGTTAGCCGGTTCTTAAGATGAGTTCCTCTCGTGAAGGTATGGATTTATTATGCAACTTATATAAGACATTCGTCATTAATATCATTGTACTCTTTAGTCAAGTCAGTATATAAAAATATATGCTATTTTTAAGAATTAACTTTTTATTTAACATACTTTTTTTACGAAGTGTTAAGTAATTTCTTTGAGAGTGTTATATGATTTGTGCATGATATGAACAAGGGCTTATGTAATTTTCTTTCATATATTTATGAGGCATTGCGTCATCTTTGTAGGAAAATGTGCAATTTTCTGTATTGTGTCAAGTGCTCTTGAAGATTCCTGAAAAACTTTGTGATAAATGTTAACTTGTTTTTATTTCAGGAAAGTCTCACTATGTTCTGGTATGCGTGAGAGTTACCTGAAACACAGGATTCAACTCTTACATTTCTATCTAGTTGATAACTCTGACACCCTTAGGCCAACACTTATTGCTACCAGATCTAGGACCTGGAACATTCTGGAATTAGTTAAGTTTCATATTGGGGACATCAAGGTACTCCGTTTCACATTTGAGGAGTGCATCTACCTACATTTCCTGCTGGGACATCACTAAAATTGACGACCTCACCTCTTGGATGTCCTTGTTGAAACCATCGAAACTTTGTTCCATACGTCCGTTTAAATGATCCAAAGATCCTTGGACTTTTCCTCACAATTGACAGAGAATACCATACCACATACAAGGACTCCACCACCAACTCCTTCGTGGAGTAAGCTCTCACTCATTGCTCCTCCCTAAAGGCTACCTATGAGGAACTGAATATTAGATTCATAATTTATAATTATTAATTCTCCAAAAGCTGTTGAAGGAAAAAATAATTCATAAATAATAAGTAATCAAAGATGAAAAAGAATAAAGAATTACCTTTCAGACATTCATGATACGAAACTTGTTATACTCAAGTTGAATGAATATATTTAACAATAGGATACAAAAATGGCAGTTGAAAGCATTCAAAATTGAATTTTCTATAATATCCTAAGTGGAATAAAAAAATACAGACACCTTTCAAGAATGTAAATTTACGATATTATCAATTAGTGTTCTTGATTGTTTTCGGACAACATGAAAATGTTTTTGTCTTGTGTCGTCCAACTATAAAAAAGTCTTCTCATCCATATGCCACTTCGACAGAAAGAGGTTGACTGGCCCTTCATATTCTTCTTAGATCTACCGTGTGAGTAGTATTTTGAAGAAAAAGAAATAGAAAGAACCTGATCTCTCTATGTTATTTTTATGAATAGAATAATAGCTACAATTCAAGGCTGAATAGAGGATTTAGACATGGCTCAGAGACGGCTACTATCCTATTGAAAATAAATGAGTAGCAAAATGGGTCACATATTTTAACCTTTTGAAAATTCCGGGAAAAATAGGAATGTCATTTTTTGGTAGGATGTAGATCATATCTAAATTTGAAACCTAATTTAAATAAGTTGTTTTTAACTTACGACAGGTTTTTTCTCACAAATCTCTCTAAAATTTAGAAGTGGCGATGATGCTCTCTTCCGGTAAGGTTTTTTGTTCGCTCTATAATGTCTTATGTAAAAAAACAAGCATCAAGCAAAAGGGCAAAATTTTATTTATCTAAATATAAAATTTTTGTAGCTTGTTTTCGAAAGCTTACCATAGTGAGTTGAGAATACAGATAATTTCTCTTTTTTCTCAATCTTTCAATACAAGTATATTTCCCACCAAAAAAAAAAAAACAGCTTCCCCCCCAAAAAAAAAATTTTAAATTACAAAATGTTATTGGATATTTCCTATGTACAGTTTTTTGCAATGTAAGATTTATCGAAATTATGAATATATTTTAAGTAGGAAAAATGATTGAAGATTTTGATGAAATCAAAAGATGACCTTTGGAAACTTGATTTTCATGTCTCAGTACATTGAAATACCTATAAAACTAAAAGGATGTTTATATTTTTAAGAATAAAGGAATTACAGATTAATTGATTATTTTTCT
>NC_090726.1:172324973-172327473 GCF_036898095.1 Palaemon carinicauda
TGAGGACGAGCGAAGCCCTTTTGTCCCACAACGGTTGTTGAGAGAGCTGAAAAAAACTTTGCTATATGGGCGGCTGGCGACGGTGAGTACTGCTGCAGAAGGTGGGTTTTAACGGCGTCATACGCTATTGGGGTTTCTCCTTGTTCACAAAGCCAGTCGGAGATTTCCAGGAAGGTGTCCTTTGGAATCACCGCGAGATGATAATCTTCTTTAGATGTTGAGTGAGTCACGACCTTGATGCGGAACTGGACTTCTGCACGCTGAAACAAAGCAAATGCTTCTTAGTTGGCCAACGATGGAAGTTTCAATGTGGCGGCATCAACTTCTGTGGAGTCTTCCATAGTAACAATAATGGTGTGCTAGGTGGGATAAGCCAGTCGACTTCTGGGGTCACTAATATCATGGGCCAAGAGTAGGCTGTGACTCAAAGGTGAGATGAAAGCAACTGAGTACTTTATTATAGACAAATCGTGAATATATTCACACTAGGTCCCGGCAAGAAGGTCACCAAATACAACATGCTATTTCTTGTCTAACCGGTAACGGTTCTGTTGACAGTTAACAATGAGAAATATGCGGAGAGGTTGATGCAAGTTGTTGGCAGCGCGAGGGAAAAGCAAAGATACGAAGGATGGTATATACAAAAAAGAGAAATGTTGTTACTCTGTATGATCGTGTGACACACAGGTGATAAAAAAACAATAGAAACTTCGACCAGTCTTTAGTCCCTCCTTAGAGATTTCTTGGGATTAATATCATATATTTTATATTAATGATCTCCTCATAAAGGATTTAAATCACCTTTCAAATGAGAAGCTACCTGACCAACGCTTAAAACACACATATATATTGTAACAGGATCATTGAAGCAAATATGAAAATTTAGAGGAAGCCACTATAGATGGGGTGATGGAAATCAGGTAAACTAGGTGAGAGTTTATATATATATATATATATATATATATATATATATATATATATATATATATATATATATATATATATATATATATATATATATATATATATATGTGTGTGTGTGTATAAATATATAAATATATATATATATATATATATATATATATATATATATATATACATATATATATATATATATATATTATATATATATATATATATATATATATATATATATATATATATATATATATATATATATATATATATATATATATATATATACATATATATATATAATGCATATACATAATGTACATATATATATATATATATATATATATATATATATATATATATATATATATATATATATATATATATATATATATATATATATATATATATATATATATATATATATATGTGTGTGTGTGTGTGTGTGTGTGTGTATGTATGTATGTGTGTGTGTGTGTTTGTGTTTATATATGTGTGTTTTTTGGAAATATAGGGCATGTCAGGAATATAGTAAAATTTAAAGGTATAGGTGGATAAAAAGTATTTAGATTTGAATATTTAGCTTCAACTACTCCAAGTGATGGTAAGTATAATGAAGAGGTGAGGAGGAGAATTCAAGCTGAGAGGAAAGAATGGAGAAAACCTTATGTGTCATATGCGACAAAGGGATATCAAGAAGTCCGAAAAAATAGGCCTATTAAGTAATGGGAAGATCAGTTATTCTGTATGGTTTTAAGACCCTACTTTTAACCAAAAAGCAAGGGGCAGAGTTGTTGAGGTTCTCACGTGGGTGAAAAGAAAGCTTAAGTTAAAAATCAGATTAAAATGAATGCAAATACGTTGGGAGGAAAATGCTAAGCATAGAGTTATTAATTAGAATGAAAATTCGAAGGCCTTAAATGAGATTTATTGATTCAATAGAAAATCTGAGGGTAGTTGGTGTAACAGAGGAGTACTTAGTAGATAGAAGAAAATAGAGACAGGTGATCATCTTTGCTGACTCATGCATGGAAAAAGCCGAACGGATAAGAAGAATACTACTGTATGATGAACTGGGGTATAATATCCTTTTTTTTTTTTTTTTATAAATGAGTAATTAATAAAACTACGGTTGATCATAGATTAAAATTCGTACACCCTCTCTTTGATGGTAGTGAATTTTATTATAACTTGGGACAAAAATGGTATTGTAGGTTAGACATCGATATAATAAACTTTTCCTGTGGTAGCTTTTTTTGTAAATATTGCATATATATTTTGTATGTCTCCGTTTTTTATTAATATGATAAATTCTAATCTCCTTATCATACTTGGCTATCCATTATATCTTAAATTCAGTGATAATAGGAAAATTTGACAAATTGCCACTTAATATAAAAAAAGTTTAGACTTCAAACATTAAGAACCTATGAAAATTCAGTACTCCATATCTTTTGATCATAGTTTTATTAATTCATTGGGAATTTGACATGCCGCTTGACGTCCGGAGGCAGATTAAAAAAGAAAAAAAAATAGTAGCAAGAAGTTACTAATATTTTCTAAATTATGAAAACAATAATATTTT
>NC_090726.1:172334973-172337473 GCF_036898095.1 Palaemon carinicauda
ATCGAGTTATTGAAGGCTAAGCAAACAAAAATATGTGAAATTAACTCAAACTATAAACTACAAAGAATTATTGTTTTTTTTTTTTCATATCATGGTTAATTTCCTGTTAGTTTTCCTCCTTTTTTTCACCCTCCATCCTACTAGTCTCCATCACTTCCGATCTTTCTTGGTCATTCATTAAAAAATTTCGAACATCACACCTACAAAAAGAAGAATCTGACATATTTCGAATAAGTTATTCAAACAGGTAATTAGGTACAGGCATATCCATAAATTTGAAATGGATATTTTAACTTGAATCTGAATAACATCGAGACTAACATATAGATAACTGTTCCGTAAATGACACTGCATTTGGCTAAAGGTTTCACTACTTCTCCGCGGAATCGATGCAAATATTTGTTATTAGTTATACAACCATAATGACATTTGCCTTTTTTTTCTTTTCTTTTTTATCAGGTTGGAAAAAATTACCCCAGACCTTCACATCAGTATTTATTTATTGAATGTAATTATACCAACGACCTAGAACCGATTTCTTTGTATTTAAACGTATGGGTAGTTCGTGTATAAATTAATCTAACGGTACTGAAATGTGACTTTTTCTATTATATATAATGCTTTGGAGCATTTTATATGTTATATCTCTTTCTTATTTTAATGAATCGCTGACCTTAGTATTTCATTTAAACTTTATATTTAGATGATACGTGTAGAAAACTAGCTTATATATGCATATGAACATGTTAAAAGGAAATAGTTCCCCGTAGAAATGGGCTTTAATAAAGTTAACATATTCCACTTAATTTCTAGACCTTTACTCTACACTACAATAGTAAGTAAAATATTTATATTTTATAAGTAATATGAACAAAAAAAATAGCTTTTAGTAATAAATTTTGCATAATTCAACAATATTATTCCTTAATATGCCTAACTAAAAAGCATTGAACATTCTTCTTACCAACATAATACGTAAATAAGGGGATTGGTTGCTACTTTAAATCATTCAGGTTGTTTCTTTTAAACGTAAGTTGGTATGGGTATATATTTTACTATGTTCATTTATTCATCTTCCTTCCTCGCTTCATATTTGTTTTTAACCATGTTCACTAAACTGCTGTATGTATCCAAAAAGAGGAAATAAATCTTACAAACTACTATGATGATGAATGTTTCATTCTGGTAACTCCGGTATTTTCTATTGAGGTATAATAACAAACTTATTATTATTATTATTATTATTATTATTATTATTATTATTATTATTATTATTATTATTATTATTATTATTATTATTATTATTATTATTATTATCTTAGCTAAAACCCTATTTGGGAAACGAGGATGCCATAAGCACAAGGGTTCCAACAAGGAAACTAGCACAATGATGAAAGGATGTATGAAACAGTGAAAATGGTTTGATTCCTGAAGCAAAAGAACCTTAACCCAAGACATTATAGGACTATGGTACAGAGGGTATGGCACTACCCAAGACTAGAGATTAATGGTTAGTTTTTTAAGTATCCTTCTCCTAGAAAAGCTGCCCACCTTAGCTTAAAGGTCTTTTCTACCCTTACCAAGTGCAAAGTAGCCAGCTGAACAATTAAAATAGAGTAGTTAAACCTCAAAGTGATAAATAACTGTTCGGGAATTCCAGAGGTTTTGGGCATATGGTGAAAAAGGAGAAATGTATGCTAGAATTTTTGGTGTATGTGTACGCAAAGCAAACATTGGCAGACCTCAGGGAGGAATCCAGTGTAATACCAGCTGGCCAGTCAAAGAACCCAATAACACCATTGCGGTAGTATCGCAGTAGCTGGTTGCTGCCGGTTACCTGAAAATCATTGAAATCATTGAAAATTCATATACGATCATAATTCAGCCGGATTTTAGGGTCTGTGCAAATGATACGCCTAGCAATTTCCTAACCATTTACATTTTCTTTTTAATTTCTCCGGAAATTTCACTTTTTTTCCGAATACTAATTCTATTATGATCCTGGATCAATTTTGGTATAAAACTAACAATAACAGGCTAAGGTTTTTTTATCTCTCAATCAAATTTTTGGTAATATTCATAAATATGATATTATCCTCGGGAAACATATGATATTTTTATTTTCCAACACATT
The DNA here is from genome assembly GCF_036898095.1 of Palaemon carinicauda. Taxonomy (NCBI): domain Eukaryota; kingdom Metazoa; phylum Arthropoda; class Malacostraca; order Decapoda; family Palaemonidae; genus Palaemon; species Palaemon carinicauda. Next base: position 172,337,108 of record NC_090726.1, read on the forward strand.
GTTCTTATTGTATATTGAAATATAGCTGTTCATAGTAGAAATTCAATGAAGGTGTAAATGAAATTCATATGACTTTAAAATATATTAAATTCATATACCTATAGCGTAAGAAATTATTTGATAGAAATATAGTTTTTCCTACTCTAAGGAGTTTTTAATGCTAACTTTTATGACCAAAACATAAAATGTGTGTTCATTCACTGAAAGTGTTGTCTTGTAATTGATGAAGAGGTAAATTTGGAAGTGCTCTATTATATTTTCTAAATAACCTGAATTTGACAGGTATATGTAGAGAAGAATTGTCATTGACTTTTATCTTTCTTTGTGGCTTAGTGGTATGGTCACTGGCATACAGATATCCTGGAC
>NC_090726.1:172344973-172347473 GCF_036898095.1 Palaemon carinicauda
TATATATATATTTGGGCTCAAGCCATGATGTCCAGATGGAAGGTTCCGTTAGTAGCTTCCTGAGGGTATATATGTCTACAGTTGATATTCCCAGAGAATTAAACCAAAGGTTTCACCGAATTCTAACTTCTGGCGCTAGTACCCTGTAGGTTTCCCTTTAGGATATCGTATATCAACAAGGGACGTATGCTTTGACATGCCACATGGCTATCTGCACCCCACATATCGTTTACGCTTCGAGGGGGAAAAGTGGCGAGATAACTGAGGAGCTGTTGCAAAGTTATCCCCCCACGTTACTGTTACGGTACCTCGCGACGTAAACAAACGGCATATATATATATATATATATATATATATATATATATATATATATATATATATATATATATATATATATTACTCAAATTTCATAAATCTTGGTTGAAAAGTGCACCTCAGATTTGTTATATAGATTTTCTTGTAAGGAGGTTAATAATAAAAACTTAATAAGGTTATCACATATGCTAATGTATAAATTCTAAAGAAAATCAAGATATGCGCAGAAGTTTCAATAGAAAAAATGTGAGAATATTCCCATCTGGTAAAGAGTGTGAGGAAGACCATTGCTAACTACTTCAGCTATTATAGGATCATAAATATAATCATGAGAATATATAACCTCATTTAAGAAACTCCTATTTCAGCCACGCATTTTCTACGAAACATTCTCATCACCAACTGGCTTCCGCTTCTACTCTTTTCATAACCACAAAATGTATCCATTATTATCATTATTATTATTATTATTATTATTATTATTATTATTATTATTATTATTATTATTATTATTGTTGTTATTATTTGTATTATCATTATTATTATTGTTATTATCATTACTATTATCATTATTATTATTATCATAATTATTATGATTATTATTATTATTATTACAATTATTATTATTATTATTATTATTATTATTATTATTATTATTACTAGCCAAGCTACAACCCTAGTTGGAAAACCAAGATGCTATAAGCCCAAGGGCTCAGATGGGGAAAAAAAGGCCAGTGAGGAATGGAAATAAGTAAATAGATAATAGATGAGAACAAATTAACAATAAATCATTCTAAAAACAGTAACAAAGTCAAAACAGATATGTCTTAAATAAATCATTAACAACGTCAAAAACAGATTTGTCATATATAAACTATAAAAAGACTCGTGTCAGCCTGGTCAACATAAAAACATTTGCTCCAACTTTAAACTTTTGAAGTTCTACTGATTCAACCACCGGATTATGAAGATTATTCCACAACTTGGTAACAGCTGGAATAAAATTTCTAGAATACTGTGCAGTATTGAGCCTTATGATGGAGAAGGCCTGGCTATTAGAATTAACTGCCTGCATAGTATTACGATCAGGTTAGAATGGTTCAGGGAGATCTGAATGTAAAAGATGGTCAGAGTCATGAAAAATCTTATGCATTATGCATAATGAACTAATTGAACGACGGTGCCAAAGATTAATATCTAGATCAGGAATAAGAAATTTGATAGACCGTATGTTTCTGTCTAACAAATTAAGATGAGAATCAGCAGCTGAACACCAGACAAGAGAACAATACTCAAAACAGGGGAGAATGAAAGAATAAAAACACTTCTTCAGAATAGATTGATCACCGAAAATATTGTAAGACTTTCTCAATAAGCCATTTTTTATGCAATTGAAGAAGACACAGACCTATTGTGTTTCTCAAAAGTAAATTTGCTGTCTAGATTCACACCTAAAATTTCAAAAAATCATACAAATTTAAAGAAACATTATCAATACTGAGATCTGGATGTTGAGGAGCCACCGTCCTTGACCTACTTACAATCATACTTTGAGTTTTGTTAGGATTCAACTTCATACCCCATAATTTGCACCTGCACTTATTTTAGCTAAATCTCTATTAAGGGATTCAACAACCCCGGATCTACATTCAGGGGATGGAATCAATGCAAAGAGAATAGCATCATCTGCATTATAGAAACTGCTCTACAATGATTAGCGAACTAATATTTATAAGCGGTTCTTGAGTAGTTACTTTGAAGACTAGAGTATAGTTATTTATTGTCGATTTAAGCAAAAAAGAGTTTTTCATCTTTTGATATTGTACCAATTTAGCGATTATCAAAGTATCTATGTTGATTGCACAAATATCAGGAAATGATACAGATGAAATGATCAGCCTGTAGTGCATACTATTGCTGTAAAAATACTGTTCAGCATAGTATTACAGTACTATATTTCATGATTATTTTAAAATTAAGACGGTTAAATGAAAGTTTTTACTTATACCTTAATCGAAAACTGCTGACACACGTACAATATATATATATATATATATATATATATATATATATATATATATATATATATATATATATATATATATATATATTTATATATATAGATATAGCTATATATATATATATATATATATATATATATATATAAATATATATAAATATATAT
>NC_090726.1:172352473-172362473 GCF_036898095.1 Palaemon carinicauda
TTTTATGTATAAATGTAGGCTCTTGGTAAATTTTTTTGTGATTAATAGTATTAATCTTTGTTACAAGAGCCGTTGCCTACCGGAGGCATCATGGACGCTGTCGCTCGCTAGGTATGAGTTTTAGTTAGCCAGAGCGACATTCCCGGTTGTTCTGCTTTAATAAATTTTAGCTATTTAGCGTTACATAGGATTTCCTTTCGTGCTTTAGTATTATTTTGGCGAAGTATTCGCCAACTCTGGCCTACTCTAGGCCATGTAGCCTAGTCGTTTGGTCTTAGTACTTCATGCATGATTTTGGTTTTTCCGAGTGTATTAAAATTTTATTGAAGCTTTAGGCTGTTTTTCATACATTTAAGATTATGGTGAATATTTCCAAGATAGTATACGAGTGAGTTTCGGTGTTTTAGGTAATCGATTCTCTTGGTGCTAAGGCTAAGTTGCTTATGGAGCCTTAGTATACTTTCTCATACTCCCCGGTTGCTTTCTTTTCTTCGGAGAAGGTATGCAATCCCTTTCCCTCTGTTTAAGCCTTGGGCTTATCCCTAAGTGGTTTATCTGAATTAACTTTCGATAAAACTATACTGGGGTGTTACTGTACCTTCCTGTTCCAGTAAGTCTGGTTTCAGAGAGGGACGAAACAACAGAGTTTTTAGTCTGAGTCTGTGTTTGTCTGGCTTGGGGTAGAGTCTCCCTCGCTGGCCTGACACAGACATAGGAGGCTTAGCCTCCTTAGGTCACTACCGAAGGTTTCTGTACGAGATGATTCCTTCTTTTGTGATCTAGCAGACTAGTCCTTGTTGCTGTTCTCGGTGGGAGGATAAAATCCTTTCCCTGGGAGTAGCAACACCTTCCTTGCTTTGGTTCTTTTGGGAGTTGGAAAGTATTGCTGGCCTCCCTCCTTGGATCTCCCTTAGGCTAAGATGAGTTTTCTTGGCTGCGGGTGATCCTTCACTAAAGCAAGGTTGGTAGGACCCTCTCTTGTCCCTTCCCCCTCTTTCTCCGTAATGGCCTAGCCATTACAGTACTGTACGTCATTCTACATCTGGACCTAGGATAGGTTAGGATGTGGAATTGACTCAGTCCCTTGCCGGCCGGCAGAGTCTGCCGGCCGGCAAGGGTCTTCTGCTTTGAGTGCTGCCCGGAACCTCCCTTGGTCCCTCATCCATGCCTGCCTGTAGAGCCAGACGGTATTGGTCAGGAAGCCTGAATTAGATTCTCCCCTTCCTTATATGCACTCTTTCGGATTGCCGGGCTTGGAGGTAGTTTACGCTCTTATCCCGGCATCCATTCTGTTTTCTTCTAGTGCTGTACTCGACCCGGCTGTTGGCCTATGAGGCCGGCAGCCGGGCAGTCGTAGTCCTCTGGTTCTTTTGCTGCTGGCTGGCATCGGTTGTTTACCTTTGCCGGCCGGCTAATGTCAGCCCTTGTCTGCCGGTCGCTAGGAGCAGTGGCCGGCAGCCGGGTGCTACCTTGTGTAGCCGATATTGGCTGTTGCCGGCCGGCAGTTACTGCCGGCCGGCACATGCATTTGAGCCAGCGTTCTGTTGCCTTTTTGCTGTTAAGTAGTATACTTTAAAGCTAGTTATGGTGTTGCCGGCCGGCACATAACCTTCTATACTGTACCAGTATTCTTCAGTATAACATATACTGTAAGAAGAAAACTATAGTATAAGTACTATAGTATAAGTTTTGGTACAGCACTGTGTGTTCTAACACTTTTGTGTTGTCTTGCACAGCCCTTTGCTGTGGCCTTACAGATAAGAAAGTGAGTTCTTTCTTGTCTATTATCCAGGATTTTAAAATCATTGTTTAGGTGTGAGCTCCACCTGTTTCCTCTGGAAACTTTTCATTGGTTATTCTAGAAGAGATTAACCATACAATTTTATTATCTGGAAGGCTGCAGCAATTGGTTGTGAAGGAAACACAAGTGTGTGTCTTTCCTTTCTGAATTGTTATGCTAAACTGTGCATATCCAATGATACGTAGTTCACTTGATACTCATGGAAATTTCTTCTCTTTACAGGAGGACCCTCCGAAGTGCGGAAGTGTTTTCTGCAACGTCCGCGGGAAGAACCTCTGCGGGCATGAGTTTTGTAGGAGGCACGCAGCATGCGCTGTCTCCAAGGGTGATCTCCAGTATTGGGACCCTCAGGTATGTACCGTGTGCACTAACCTGATTACTGAGGCCTTTGATTCCCCTAGGACGGCAGAATCAAGGGATATAGCAAGGGAGAAGCTTTGTACCTGGGTAAGGGGCTTCCAGAAGAACACCTCTGGACCTTATCTTCCAAGTGAGAAGATGAGGGCGTATATTTTCCCTAGGGCATCAGCTGATGCAGTGATTCCCCAGCCTCAAGAGGAGATCCCTCAAGTTCAGATCCAAGTTGATGCTGAAGTCGCGGTCGCTTTGCAAGACATCCAGTTGGATGACAGGATGTCTGATGTGGACGAGCGTCTGGAGGAAGACCTCCTGGCAGGAGGCCAGGATGAAGTTCAAGCCCCAGACATTGTAGAGGAAGAGGCCGACGAGGTGTCGGCTACTCCAGTTCAGATCCCGGAGCCTATTCCCTCAACATCGTCTGCTCTCCCAGCAGAGCTGGGACAGGCCCTCTCCTCCATTGTTGGAATGATCCAACAAATGCAGAAGGAAAATCAGGAGAAGGTGGCTGCAATGGAACTGCGGATGCAGAGCCTTGCAGCATCACATGGGCCCCAGAAAAGGCTCAATGTGAAAGACCTTCCCCTGTGCTCAGATGTTAACCCATGGAGGTATGCTGAGCACATGCCGATGACGACTGAAAAGATCGTCATCTCGGATAAGTTGGGTTCAGTTCCCCTAGAGGAGGTGGAATTCTGGCCCAGCAAGGGGTCATATCCGGACTGTTATATCTGGCTGAGGAAGGAACCAGCTTCAAAGGAGGAGACAGAGCCGAAGGAGGTCATAGTGATGGACCATGCTAAGGCTCAAGCTTTGCTTTCATCTTCGATGAAAGAGAGGGGGTTCACGAACTCAATGGTAGCTGCATTGAGTAAGAAGCTTTCTTCCTTTGTGTCCTCTCCTGCTAGAGCCTTCCCCTTTTTACAGAAAGGGTTTGCGGCTGTACTAAAAGCAGTCGAGGCCGGCAAGCCTTGCCTCTCCCTGGAGGAGTGTAAACCCTTGTCGCTGGCCCTGCTTATGGACCACAAAGACTGGAAGGACGTCCATCTTACCTTCTCAGTTGGGAAGTTGGAGGCTGATATTGCCGAACGTCAGTTCGGCGAGGACCTCCCTAAGCTGTCTGACTTTCTTTTGCGGAGAGAGCTCGAGACAAAAGAAAGATTGGCTGCCTCAATGTCTCTTCAGACTACTCTTGAGACGATGGCAAGTGACCCCAAGGTCCATGAAATGTTCATGGTAGTTGCCAAGACTCATCTGGCCACAGTGACGAAGGATCTTTATAGCTTCGTCAGAGCGAGGAGAGCTTGTAGGGAGTTCGTGTTCACCTCGGCTAAGGTGAGGCACGAGCCAAGGAAACTAATCTCCTCCAACATTTGGGGCAAAGACCTTTTCCCTACCGAATTGGTAAAAGAAGTTGTTGATAAGGCCGCCTCGGAGAATAGAAACCTTCTCCAGAAGTGGGGCCTGGCTATCAAAAGAAAGTCTTCCCCGGATGAGGGTCCTCAACCAAAGAGGAAGACTATGAGGACTAGGCTACCGTCTCGGCCAGCCAAGCCTCTTAGACAGCAACAGCAACTGCAATTGCCATTGCCTTCAGTGCCCCAGATGGTGGCACAAACCCCGACAACATTCCAGTGGGTACCCCAGGCTGTGATGACACAGTCCACGGCATTCACCCCAACGTTCGAAGGGCAGTGTACTTCCTTTCGAGCAAAGCCTAGAGGAGCAGCCAGAGGCTCGTCTAGGCGCCCCTCAAGGGGAAGGGGATTCAGGGGTGGTCGCGGTCAGGGAGGCAAGACCTCAGGACGGCAGTCCAAGTGAGATGATGCCGGTAGGAGGGAGACTTCAGAATTTTCGGGATCGGTGGACCTTCGATCCCTGGGCTAACAGCCTACTCAAGAACGGACTGGGCTGGAGCTGGTACAGCACTCCACCCCCGTGCCTTCGGTTTTTCCAACACTCCACCCTCGTTCTGGAGGAGTACATTCAAGAACTGTTGGAGAAAAAAGTGATCCGAAGGGTGAAGTCCATCAAATTCCAAGGGAGGCTGTTTTGTGTTCCCAAGAAAGACTCGGAAAAGCTCAGAGTCATTCTGGACTTGTCGCCACTCAACAAGTTCATAGTGAATTGCAAATTCAATATGCTAACACTGTAACACATAAGGACCTTACTGCCCACGAGGGCATATTCCATCTCCATAGACTTGTCAGACGTCTATTGGCACGTTCCAATCAACCGTCGACTCTCCCCCTACTTAGGGTTCAAGCTACAATGAAGACTATACGCCTTCAGAGCCCTGCCATTCGGGCTAAATATAGCCCCAAGGATTTTCACGAAGCTTGCGAGCGTAGCTCTCAAACAATTACGCCTAAAGGGAATTCAGGTAGTAGCCTACCTGGACGACTGGCTGGTGTGGGCAGCATCCGAGACAGAATGCTTGCAAGCTTCCAGTCAAGTGATCCAGTTCCTAGAGTATCTAGGCTTCAAGATCAACAGAAAAAAGTCTCGACTTTCTCCATCTCAAAAGTTCCAGAGGCTGGGAATCCACTGGGACCTAATGTCACACCGTTTCTCCATCCCAGCGAAGAAAAGGAAGGAGATAGCGGGTTCTGTCAAGAGACTTCTAGATTCCGAAAGGATATCAAGACGCGAACAGGAGAGGGTACTGGGCTCTCTCCAGTTTGCTTTGGTGACAGACCCAGTGCTAAGAGCACAGCTAAAGGATGCAACCGTAGTTTGGAGAAGTTATGCATCAAACGCGCGAAGAGATCTGAGAAGACCAGTTCCGCTTCGGGTACGTACTCTTCTCAGGCCTTGGTCCCAAGCCAGACATCTAAAGAAGTCGGTTCTTCTTCAGCCACCTCCCCCGTCGGTGACGATTCACTCAGACGCCTCGAAGGAGGGCTGGGGAGGTCACTCTCATCGGAAAAAAGTCCAGGGGAATTGGTCCAAGCTATTCAAGACCTTTCACATAAACTTTCTAGAAGCTATTGCAGTGCTCCTTACGTTAAAGAAAGTCTCCCCGCGTCACTCGATCCACATAAGGTTGGTGATGGACAGCGAGGTAGTTGTGAGATGCTTGAATCGACAAGGATCGAGGTCACCACCTCTCAACCAGGTGATGTTGGCCATCTTCCGATTGGCGGAAAAGAAGAAGTGGTACCTGTCGGCAGTTCACCTTCAAGGAGTCCGCAATGTGACAGCGGACGCTCTATCCAGGTTCACACCGATAGAGTCGGAATGGTCCTTAGACGTAGGATCATTCTCCTTCATTCTGAATCAAGTCCCAGAACTGCATATAGACCTCTTTGTGACGAAAGACAACAAGAAGTTGCCCCTGTACGTGTCCCCGTACGAGGACCCCTTAGCGGAAGCAGTGGACGCGATGTCCCTCGACTGGAACAGATGGTCCAGGATTTATCTGTTCCCTCCTCACAACCCTCTGTTGAGGGTCCTCAATAAACTGAGATCCTTCAAGGGGGTAGCGGCAATAGTGGCCCACAAGTGGCCGAACAGCGTGTGGTTCCCCCTGGCATTGGAACTACAGCTGAAGTTTGTACCGCTACCAGATCCAGTTCTGACCCAGCGAGTCCAGAAGTCGACTGTCTGCGCTTCATTACAGAAAACCCGGACCCTGCAGCTCATGATTTTCTCTCCGTAGCGGTGAGAAAGCGTTTCGGGATTTCGAAAGCCAGCATAGACTTCCTAGAGGAATATAAGTGCAAATCCAATAGAAGGCAATATGAGTCATCTTGGAGAAAATGGGTGGCCTTTGTCAAGGCGAAGAATCTGCAGGAGATCTCGACAGACTTCTGTTTATCTTTCTTCATCCACCTCCATGGTCAAGGGTTGGCAGCTAACACGGTTTCGGCGTGTAAGTCAGCTTTGACAAGACCCATTCTATATGCCTTCCAGGTTGACCTTGGTAACGAGATCTTTAATAAAGTTCCGAAAGCCTGCGCTAGGCTCAGACCTTCGGCACCTCCAAAGCCCATTTCATGGTCTTTAGACAAAGTTCTTCATTTCGCTTCTCTGTTGAGCAATGAGGAGTGTGCGTTAAAGGATTTGACACAAAAAGTTATTTTCCTATTTGCACTCGCGTCCGGGGCCAGGGTTAGTGGAATTGTAGCCCTCTCGAGAGAGGCAGGTCGAGTTCAGTTCCTGGATGGGGGAGAACTGAACCTGTTTCCGGATCCTATGTTTCTCGCCAAGAATGAGTTACCCACCAACAGGTGGGGTCCCTGGAGAATCTGCCCTTTGAAAGAAGATGCATCTCTATGTCCAGTAGAATGCCTAAAGGTCTATCTTCGTAGAACTTCAGACTTCAAGGGTGGTCAACTATTCAGGGGAGAAACATCAGGCTCAAATTTATCTCTGAATCAACTCAGAGCGAAAATCACATATTTTATTCGCAGAGCGGATCCTGACAGTACACCCGCAGGTCACGATCCGAGGAAAGTTGCCTCATCCTTAAATTTCTTTAATTGTATGGATTTTGAACATCTCCGTTCATACACTGGCTGGAAGTCTTCCAGAGTGTTCTTTCGCCACTATGCGAAGCAAGTAGAGGAACTAAAGAGATCTGTGGTAGCAGTGGGTCGCGTTGTTAACCCTACTGTTTAACTCTGCGAGGAACAGTGGTTTTAATTGGGACGATTAATTCCAGGGTGAGTGTGTAGTTACATAAAGTACTACAAACTAAGTGAGGGCACTGAGTTGCCCACGTAAACTGTTCCATTTCCAAAGGTGAACCTCGCATAAGTGCAGACATGTGTGCTGAGCGTTTTCTAACGCTAATGTGATTGATTTGTAATACAGACTTTTATGACTTTGATACCTCGGTATCTTAAAAGTGGCAATAATGTTTTTTCTTTCAGATAAACAAGCTCTGTTTACTATCATACTTATGCTTAAAGTTTTGGGTTATCCTCTTCTTATATATATATATATATATATATATACATATATATACATATATATATATATATATATATATAATCGTTGTTAACCTGTCTATATATTGTTTTTCAATAAACTTGTTCTTGAGAACCTTGCGTCTCCTTCACCTGTGTCAATTTATTGGTATAATTGAGCATTCATTCTATGTACTTTATCTGGGATAATTCTAATAGAATTGTTCCTTTATGCAAACTATGTTGCATTGGTTTATGCTTTCCCTTAACGGGAGGATTTCGTCCCAGAAGGGGACGGTGGCGGTTTTACAAGTTTCCTCCTATGCGGATATAAACCTTTGTCCAATACAAGTATTGTGTGGAGAACTGGTCGATATTTCATATTGACACAGTGGTTCTTTACAAACTATGCTTTACTTAATATAGGGTGAGACCACTATATTAGCTTGCCTGGTATTCATACATAGGTATATGTACTCTTCGATACTTTTCCAGAGTCTAGTAGGACTCTTCCCTGTAGTGCCCCCTACAGGGAAGAGTCCTACTAGACTCTGGAAAAGTCTAACATGGTTTATGGTTAGTTGAAAAGATGTATAACGGTAACATCTTAGGTCTCTAGGTCTAGTCGACCGGGAAAAATTACCTCCGGGGAGTACGGCACGTTCTGAGAATCCACAGATACAGTAATGCTCTGGTATACTTCCATCAGGACGACATGGCTTGAGCCCAAAAAACGGATTTTGAGCGAAGCGAAAAATCTATTTTTGGGTGAGATGGCCATGTCGTCCTGATGGACCCCGCCCTTCCCTTTCTATGAAAGGGCTGTAGGACCCCTCCCTACATACAGTATCTGTAGCACCTCGTGTACGCTACAAGGAATACAGATGGCGCCAGGATTGGCGCCAGGCACGCTTACAAAATTGGAGAAGAGGGAGCCTTGGTAGCGGCTCCCCCTTTTTCTCTCCCGTTTTCGTTTCTTGCCAATTGACCCCTCGATGTGTTATCTCTGTTTGGGGTGCAGATTGCCATGTGGCGTGTCAAGAATACGTCCTCTGATATGTCGCGATATCCCTTTCATTAGGGATATTCGCTCCAGGAGTTAGAATTCTGGGTACCTTAAGGTAAATTCTCTGGGAATATCGCCGTAGTTGTAATATACCCTAGGAAGCTACCCTAAAGGAACTTCCATCAGGACGACATGGCCATCTCACCCAAAAATAGATTTTTCGCTTCGCTCAAAATCCGTTATATATATGTTTGTGTGTGTATATATATATATATATATATATACAGAGAGAGAGAGAGAGAGAGAGAGAGAGAGAGAGAGAGAGAGAGAGAGGCACAAAATAAAGGCAATGATAACTTAGGGAAAAAAATAAATGTTGTTTTATTAGAAAACACTCAGTGAAGGTGAAATATCAGAAAAAAAATTAGTAATAGTTTAGAGGATTTTTAATTGTGAATATTGATAGTGATTTATAATAAAATATTGACCTAATATTACGAATCAGGTAAAAGGGATATATGAGAAATATTCATAAAAATATATTTTTGTTTGAAGTAAGGATATAATTTGAGGCTGAAGAAGTATTGCGTTTTTCAGTACATTTATGCAATATTTTATTACGAAAGTAAAACGGAGCATGAGAATAAATATGAATAGGTGGAAGGTAGAGGATAAGCGATAAAAGACGATTAAGAGATTTCAGAAAGAATTTTTTGGTAGATATTCAGTGTTTATGTAAATATACTTTGCAGAGGGAGTTGATTTATAGGCACAAGATAGGAAAGACACATTATTTGATCTTTGGAAACGACTTTCCTAAGAATATATAAAGAAAATTATGCCACATTTGTTTAAATAACTTTATATTACTTTATAAAAAGTTATATGTATGTAAATATCTCAAACAAGAGTGTTTTGAAAAATGAATTACTTTCTTACATTTAGGTATTATAGCTATGAATCAATACAGCTTGTCAATTAATAGAGAGAGAGAGAGAGAGAGAGAGAGAGAGAGAGAGAGAGAGAGAGAGAGAATATCTCTATTAAAAAACAGGAAAAATATTGGCAAAAATCTATGAAAGCATTAATTAGTAAGTAGCAAAACATAAGCGATACAGTGTTAAGATAGAACAACAAGAATGTAAGCTGGGAAGAAGAGGGAGTTATTGAAATACGAGATTCAAACATAGTAAATGATTCGAGGAAATGGAGCGGAAGACCTCCTTCACTCCAGATGGTTGTCGTAAAAATTCTTGGCATTTCCGATATCAATGGGAAAAGGAGACTAACGAGGGAGCCTTAAAGGGAAATAATACCAAACGACATATTCGATACAAAGGACGGTGTGGTAGGTGGACAATGAAACACGCTTGAAATTTTCGTAAAAAGTTTTTAGTTTCCGTTTTTATTACTAATATAATTATTTATATTCTTTATAGTTTTAAACTTCATCATTCATTAAATTCAATAAAAAAGATGACGTTTCATTATACTTTGCGTTGTGAATTTAGTGATACAGATAGTCTTAGTTAGATCATTGTCTTTTTTTTAGTTAGAAAAATAAAAGGACAATAAAAACTCCAACAATTCCTAAGAGTAAATATGCAAAATAGCAGTATAGATCCAACCAAATTTTATCTAAAAATAAATAGAAAATATTGTCTATAGTTTCCATAAAACGTAATAGATTATATTAAGGAATTTCATAAGTAATGAATTATCCAAAGCAAAAAAAAAGAAAAAAATATTTTGATGTTTTTTAAAACCTAATATATTATTCGTATAGTTCTAAGCTACTATATCCAACTCTGTTTTATTTTTGAATAATTTTCCTATGGTTCTACTCCTAGTATAAATATATTTTTTTTCTAACTATATATATATATATATATATATACACACATATATATATATATATATATA
>NC_090726.1:172367473-172372473 GCF_036898095.1 Palaemon carinicauda
AATACATTTATGGTAATTACTACTCATCATACTTCGTTGCATTTCCATTTATAAAGCAAAATTAGATTTTATGTATAACAGAAAATGTAGCATATGAAGAAAAATATGATTCCCTTAAAGAATTTCTACTTTCAAGTAAGATCTGTTTCAGTTTATCTGTATATCTCTCTTTACAAATGATCCTTAACATAAATAAAATTTGCCCATCGTATAAGTGAAATGTATTCATTTCTGTCATAGTTGACAGATATTATATTTAGCTATAAATTTTCACCTACATCATTTTGCGTATAAGAAAGGTAACCCATGGTTTATCAATACTAGCCATAACATAAGTTATTTCTTTCACGATAGAGGAAGATTTTACTCAATGTAAATATCAACCACAGTTTTGGTTTATATTTACATTGATTAGAACAACGACTGTTAGCGATATATGTTCCTATTAAATAACCATGTGTTGAAACTCACAATACACCTATCATGGTGGAGATGGGTTAATTTCGTCTAAAAACAGATTTCTGAATTAGACAGGTATATGTAGGGTGTCTTGTAATAAACTTATATCTCTATTGATAGCTTAGTTGGTAGAGTTCTCGCAGGTATGGTATCGCTGAGTGGCACGAGTTCGAATCTCTTCCCAGTCAGAAGCTATTACCGTAAAGGAATTGCAATAGAAATAAATTCCCAAGGTAGAGTTTGGTATTTAATGCCATTGTGGTTTATATTTACACACATTATATATATATATATATATATATATGTGTGTGTGTGTGTGTGTGTGTGTGCTAGTGTGTAAATGATAGAACGAGCAAAGGTATTAATCTAAGATGAGGCTATTTAGTTTACAATATACCATCATGACAAAATATTTAATTTCTGCTTTTTTGTTTTGGTTATAAATGAAAGTTATTAGATATACTATCTTGAAACTTATATTAAGTGTTGGACACAATGCATACTAAGAAAAATTACTTACATAATCTGAAATATATTATCCATAAGGAATCACAAATATAATGTAGATGAAATTTGATAGTTCATTAAATAATGAAACTATACTCACTACATTTAAAGATGAAATAAAAAGCTAGCAATAAAAGTTGTGGTGAACTATGTTAATATCTATTAGTCCAACATCTACTGCAGAGGAAAAATAGTGAAAAATTTATTTATCCATCTCATAAATGTAAATGTGAGTACAGTTATTTTACGGTTTCATATCAAAATATATCTTTAAATATATATTCAAAATTTATCTTCTTTGGTTATGGCTATCTCTATATTATGTAAATTCCTGTATTACCTTATATGTGTTAACATCCAGTCTTCCTGGTAGAGTAATAAGTTGTGAGATGGCGATCGAAGATCTATTGAATTTTCCCTTCCTTGACATATTGCAGAAAGCGGGGGAGCTTCCCGTGCAGTTGCCTGCCATCAATATAACTTATATGAGAAATATTATGATCTTTTTCAACTTGGTTAAGAGACACTTTAAGCCTTCACTCCAATTATGCTAGCAACTTTAACTTTGATGGAAACTTTGAGTTTAGAATGCCCTTTTCGTCGAAGAACTATGTATTCATTGTCTTACATTTGGTAATAATCAAATGACCTTCTCCTTCAATGAAAGTTATTTTATTCTTGAAAAGTATAATTTGCATTGTTCATTCTTTTTTTATTATGCATGTTTCTACTGATTATTATTATTGTTGAAACTAATTTTTTTTTATATAATCCTCAAGGAAACTATGTACAACTACTTATTCTTGTATGCTCTACATCTAGTCTTAATAAGAATTTACTGTTATTTGTTAATTAAATCAAATAAATTCTGTTATGTGACTGATACTTTTATATTAGCTTAGTGATTTTATTTCATGATAATTAAAGTAATTCTAGATAGAATTAATTTTTTGTTGCTCCAAAGTAGTCAACTCTTACTCAATAAGCTATTTTTAACACCTACATTAATATAGAGTAGAGAAAGAAATATCCTAATAACCAGAATCTCATAAAGGTTGTAAAATTTCCTAGATAAAACAACTATATTTCAGACTAGAAAAGTTTTAATTTTTTTGTCAATTTTAAAGTTCATCAAGTAGACTCATAGTTTTTCAGGATTATTTCATGGAGATGCTAGTTTTTTTTTTCATGGAGATATACCCCTTAAATTTGCATTTCAATGAATTCATTGAATAAGAATGTATCAGGATAATAAATGCAGCTTTTTTTTTAGTTTTATGATATTATAGGAAGGTTTTCTTGATATTGCCATAAAAAAAAAGATTCAAACCCAGAACATAATTATATATTCTTTAAAGTGTGACCACTATTTTATATTGGAACAAGTCTTCAAATCAGCCTATATATTTATGTTATCATGATGTGTATAATCGACCACCTCTTTTCTTCATATTTTATGGATTCAGTGAGTTTTATATGAGGATTCCTTAGCTAGAAATTTTCTGTCTCTTCAGAGAGAGAGAGAGAGAGAGAGAGAGAGAGAGAGAGAGAGAGAGAGAGGGAGAGAGAGAGAGAGAATTAATTGTCCTCCTCCTATTTAATTTCACTTTAAATTCATATTGGATATAAGAGTTATGCAAACTTCATCATTGTGATATAATTTAAACTTTTTTGAAACTTTTATTTGAAACCTTTTCACATTTTTTATTTATTTTTACTTCATTTTACGGGTAAGAATATAAATTATAATCTGTTATCTTTAAGTATATTTCCTTTTTTTTTATTATATTAGATATAACTTGTAACCGTAGTCATCCCTCTCTTTCCTTCTTCAGTTATTATTTTTTTTTCCGGAGAGTTCGTTTTTTTTTCTCACAATTCTTAGTTACTGGCATTTCTTTTCAATATTTATTTTCATAAATCCTTTTACATCGAAGGAGAGCCTACTTACCTTTCACTTTTAGAGATGAAAGAAGAAGAACTAAACAATAAACTCCAATCTAGAAAGTGATGAAAGAAACTTAAGATTTCATAATAACGAAAGTCTTAGAACCTTTTATAGTTCATGGTATCAAATTTCCCATTGATGAGATTTATTCTATCCTCATTAAGTAATTTTTTCTTATCATATACGTCATTTTAAAATAACCATTTTGAGATCAAGTTAATGAATTTTTAAAGCCAAATTAAATACACTTTTAAAAGATATTTGATTAAAAAGTATCAACAATTAGCAGAGACTGTAGAAAAAGTTTTATAATTATTATTATTATTATTATTATTATTATTATTATTATTATTATTATTATTATTATTATTATTATTATTAATATTATTATTATTATTATTATTATTATTATCAAGATGATGATGATGATGATGATAATGATGATGATGACGATTATTATTATTATTAGAAACATAAAAAATCCTATCTCTAGCTACAATGATTTTTGGTTTGTGAAATATAGCAACTAAAATGCAATCTACTTCAAAGCTCTGGCTTTATAGTTAGATAGCAGAAATACAGACTTTTTAAGTATGAATTATATGGATTTCAAATTTTTTTTTTGTAGAATAAGCTTGCTATGACTATCGATACTAATAACGCTTCCAAAGTGGCCTCTATTTGATAACGAAATTTAAGATTATGATAAAGTACAGTTTAAATATTTAGGAATCTAATTATACTAAAATTTTATTTAAAAATAAATTTAAATAGGCTATATAATAGTACCACACTATTACTCTTTTTATGACATTAAATATAAATCTAAGATTGTATCATATCACA
This sequence comes from Palaemon carinicauda, assembly GCF_036898095.1. NCBI lineage: Eukaryota > Metazoa > Arthropoda > Malacostraca > Decapoda > Palaemonidae > Palaemon > Palaemon carinicauda. Next base: position 172,371,234 of record NC_090726.1, read on the forward strand.
GAATCGGTGATACCAATAAATTTAGTGGAATTCTTATTATTGCAAAATTATTTTAAAAACAGAACCACTGCTCATTTTGAATATATCTTATTGGACAAAATATGCAAATTCCTTCCATTTCGAAATCATTCATATTCACAGAAGAAATTAAATCCTCATCTAGAACGTTTTGGCTATAAATTTGTAAATATTTCAGCTTCTGATCACGAAATATTTCTAAATCAATGGGGGTGATTTCATTATGAAATTACATTCAAAGGAATCCTGCTGTGTTTATGGAAAATTCTAAATCTAATTATTTGGTTGCATATTAAAAAAAAACTTTAATGCATACTAGCAGACCATTCTCATGCGATAAAAATATTTCTTCACAAAGCAAAGGTAGTAATAAAATGAAAGTATTTTTCGAGTTAAAGTCCATGTTAACAACTTTAATTGAATAGTGTCCTTACAATAAGGTTATCTTGCCTAAAAGACAGGGCATGAACGTAGAATTATCTTTTCCAGAAGATATGACATGAACGTAAAATCATCTTGTCCAAAAGACAAACCATGAACGAAAAATCATATTGCCTAAAAGGATGGACAAGAACCTAGCAAAATCTAAATTTTTTCAAAGATTCTTTTATATATCTTCTGAGGAACCCATATACTATAGCATTAATATAGTTTGTAATTGACTCCTTTAATATAAGCAAAGTTATATTACAAATATACCAATTCCAAATAATATACAGCATGCAAACAGCGAAGGTACCTTAACGTGGTAAAAGGAGTCATGCATAGCCATGGTAAGAAAAACTATACTAGTCAGAGCCACCTAGGCAGCTAGGCAGCGTGGTGATGAAAACTTAAAAAAATCCTAGACATAAATGACGACTTGTGTGGTCTTGAGCTTGGCTGAGGATTAAAAACAGCTATATTTGATGTTTTTTTATTTATTTCACACACACACAGACACACACACACACACACACATATATATATATATATATATGTATATATATATATATATATATATGTATATATATATATATATATATATTTACATATATATATATATATATATATATATTCATATACATATATAGATATATATATATATGGTACACCGACAATTCCGCACTGGATAATTCAGCGCAGACAATTCAGCGCTGCCAATCCAGTGAATGACAATTCAGCCTAGAATCAATTCAGCGCATGACAATTCAACACTAGGACAAATCAGCACAAGGACAAT
>NC_090726.1:172379973-172381931 GCF_036898095.1 Palaemon carinicauda
GAAAAAAAACTGAAGAATTGAATGTCTCTTAGGAAATATATTGCATATTACGTTCTCTGCATTGATCTTCAGACAGCCATATTCTGATCACTTGTTTCTCTCTGGTGACATCTTCACTGTCTGTTATGACTATAGGAAACGTTACTCAAATGTTGGTTCACCTTGAGATCTCAGTATACTTTTCATGGAGTTGTTTGTTATTAATATGCCATGTGGAACTATTAATGCAACTGAAATTCACATCATATCTCTCTCTCTCTCTCTCTCTCTCTCTCTCTCTCTCTCTCTCTCTCTCTCTCATATTTTCCTATACCGTCAATAAGCAGTGTTTGATATAACTAAATTTTCACTGCATATGTTCTCTTTTATTCTCAATTCTCCCATTAATCTTTGATTTCCAAACTGTTTTAAATTTCCCTTTCTAAGAAAAAATATATTTAGGATACCAAAAACGTCATTTGTTTTCGAAAAAAAAAATAAAACCGTCTTCTTTTCTGTTTCCCATTTCGTAAATGATAATGGAACCAAGGATTCTCCTCTTTCCTGAGAGCCTTCTCTCATTAATGTTTAATAACTTGGCGAGGAAGGAAAACAACTTTGAGAAAATTTACAATGTGAAAACAAACTCAGTTCCACCTTTGGGCTCTCTTGTAAACAAAGAAAGAGGACTTATTTAAATCTTATTTTTCTTTTTTGGATAAGACCTAAAAACATAATAAAGCTGAAATATATTTTTTGAGAAATTACTATGAATAAATATAAAAAAATGGAGGTCTTTTATGTTAAAGAAATAATAGTGTATAACACGGGAATTTCAGACCACAATTAATAGTCCTTTCCAAAGCAAGTGATCGGAGAGATAATCCAAACACAAAATGAAAATATAGTTTTTATAGTAGGAATATAAAATGGTCAGAAATAAATGAAGAACTGAACAAAGAATGGAAAAATGTAACTGTAAGTGATAATATACAGGTAAATAGGGACATATTGTATAAAATACTAGCGAAAGATTTTGAAAAATATGTATCGAAAAAAAAACAATAAAAACAGACATGCATACCAAGAGACAGAAGGATCTTACTTCAGAAAATTAGAAAGTGGAAGATAAATGTTGCAAAAGAAAAAAAATGTATGGAAAATGATGGAAATAAAAAGTAAGATTGAAAAAGGAGAACAAAATATTATACAATCGAAAGAAAATGAATAAAAGGTACTTAGAAGAAAGGATACTTCAAAATATATATATATATATATATATATATACATATATATATATATATATATATATATATAAAATTACTTTACTCCTACGCAAAAAAGATGAATAAAGGGTGATTAGAAATAGGCCCTCTAAGAATTGAAGGACAGTTAACAAAAAAAAAAAAAAAAAGGAAATATGCAACATATGAGCAGAAAAAATATAAGAGTGAGTTCACGCCAAGAATTGCGAATGGGAATAATGAAACAAAAATGAGACAAAAAAAAATGTTGAATATCTAACGGATATATATATTAATGAAGCAGATATTGTCAGGGGTATAAGCAAAATTAGAAAGGGATTGACAGCCAGACTAGATGGAGTTCCAGCAATTTTGTTAAATAAAAACTGCACACACTATCGCAAAGCCGCTTGCAATACTGCTAAGACAAAGTGTAGATATGAGCCAGATATATGTTAAACATAAATTAGCTTATATAACCCCTATCTTCAAAAGTGGATCAAGACTAGAGGCAAGCAATTATAGAGCTGTTAGTATAACATCACATATTTTGAAAGTGTATGAGAGGGTAATAAAAAAGAAAATAATGAATAATTTGGTTAAAAATAATTTGTATAATATAGGTCAACACGGTTTTGTGCCCGGAAAAAGTACACAAACCCAACTGATAGCACACTATGAAAACATATACAAAATATGATACATGAAAAAGACACAGGTAGACCATGATATATT
>NC_090726.1:172392431-172402431 GCF_036898095.1 Palaemon carinicauda
GGCACAAATTTGCCAATTAGGCATTCTATTTAGCAAAACTCTAACATCCACCCCTTGTACTTTTTAGTAAGTATTTTATCCTACGGAAATTATATCAATTGACAAAGAAAGAGAGAGAGAGAGAGAGAGAGAGGAGAGAGAGAGAGAGAGAGAGAGAGAGAGAGAGAGAGAGAGACGATGATGATGTATTGTTTTCTTTTCAAATAATTTTTTATGTAAAAAAACAACAACACAAGATACACCCCTTACTTCTATCCAACTATTCTTTCGGGAGGAGATACCACCAGCTTCACTCTCAATACCTTTGCATTGGTAGGGATGCCAGTGAGTTGTCTCGTAATCCTTTTCCACCAAAAGGCAATGAATAAGGGAACCCTCTGAGTGATGTTCCTTGTAATTGACTATTAAATGGAAATATATAAGAGCAACGACCTATTCACTGTCAGAGGAAGCTCATGAATGTCGCAAAAATACTCGAATTATTGCGCAGTACAACACATGATTGAAGCTAATCGTCCAGCTATCTTGCTATTTTTAGTCCCACCTTGAAAAAATTCAATAGCATAAACTCTCCAAAGAGTTCCCATTACTACTGAATGGGGAGTTATGCTAAAGTTTAGGTGCAGGGGGATGTGAAGGATATGAAAAGTTATAGGTATAGTATGAAAAGGAAACGCATTTTCTTTTCCAATTATTCATTACATTATCATTTTCCATTAAGAACCCTATAGCTTATACACATATGCCCACACATATGTATGAAATATAAAAAAATTAGAATTTTATATATGTATATATATACTGTATATATATATATATATATATATATATATATATATATATATATATATATATATATATATATATATACACACATATATATATATGTATATATATATATATATATATATATATATATATATATATATATATATATACACACAAACAGACATATATATATATGTATATATATATATATATATATATATATATATATATATATATATATATATATATATATATTTATGTATAAATATATATATATATATATATATATATATATATATATATATATATATATATATTTATGTATAAATATAAATATATATATATATATATATATATATATATATATATATATATATATATATATATATATATATATATATATATATATAGGTGGTTTTGTACTTGACGATGATTTTGATTTTAAAACTTTATTGTATTAATCAATTGAATATTGATTTTTATCATTATTATTATTATTATTATTATTATTATTATTATTTTATATATATATATATATATATATATATATATATATATATATATATATATATATATATACATATATATATATATATATATATATATATATATATATATATATATATATATATATTATATATATAGAGAGAGAGAGAGAGAGAGAGAGAGAGAGAGAGAGAGAGAGAGAGAGAGAGAGAGAGAGAGAGAGAGAGAGAGAGACCATCTACAGTTATCATCACAGAAAAAATAGTATATGTTGTAATTGAGAAAACCCTGACCTAAACATAATGCAGTGCAATGATGTAGTCAATGATATTACTTTTAAATAGGTGAATCATAAATATCATGTTTAATGTATCACTAATTATATTGCAAACGAACATTACATACAGAAAATTAAGTTTTAAAGTAACAGATCATGAATGGATATTACCATTAGAAAAAAAAAAAAACTATGAATGGGCAATTTTCATTACCTATATTATTTTTACATATATGTGCATTTTGATATCTAACAATAATGCCCACAAACAAAATAAGTTAACCCTTTTTTCATAGATATCATGTCCATAGTCTAATAGATTTCATTGAATGATAAATGTGAAAACAAAGAATTGCAGGTATTTTTATGTGTGAAAACTATATTGCTCAATGATATTTAAATTACGTTTTATGTTTTGAAATTTATCGCTGAAATATTATAGTAATAATTGATTTCACAGATACAAAACTTACAAATTTCTACCGCAAAAAAGTTTTTTGGTGTTTTCAAAAACATAAACATTTAGGGCAATGCAGCTCTTATCTTACCATGGCAAAATAAAAGCGATATATATTTATATATATATATATATATATATATATATATATATATATATATATATATATATATATATATATATATATATATATATATATATATATATATATATATATATATATATATATATATATTTTAATGAAAATTCAAGTAGTATTTTATTTATACCATTGATAAAAATGCATTACTTTTATAAATGCATTACTTATATTTAGAGGTAACGTATTGGATGTGTCAATATCTATGCAACGAAAATAACTAATTCGGCAGCAAAGTTTGGTGATAAGACGTAAATTCATTGTTATGGCCTGCTTTATTATATTATATCGGTTATATTTGTTTAATAAAAAGGAATGATTTTTTCCATAGCGTAAGTGTAAATACTTTGAATCGTGATACATGAGCCATATACGTTTTTTTCGTATCCTAATTTTGGCAATCACAATCGTATTTCCTTTAATTTCAATACGTCAATCAATATTACTTACCCGTGACTGGAAAACGAATATTAGTTATTGGATTTGAAAGTAAACCAGAGAAATTGGTAGTGGGTAGTAAAAAATGTAAATTCATCGATAAGCATTACATACATTTGAGGGTAAAATGATACGCTTCATGCTGTCAAACTGTTACACTGATGACAAAAGACATTTTATAATTGAAATAATGAAAATGACTAAGTGATAGGAGGACGCAAGGAAAGAGAAAAAAAACGTTGCATATAGTAAGAAATACCAATACTTATCTAGAAAGTTTTTGGTGATCAATATATCCTAAGGAAATGTTCTAATTCTCGCATTCCTCCTTATTTCGAGTATTATTTTTTTTGTTTAGCCTTCAGATGTTGATTCTAATCTTTATTTGTTGGATAGGAACTTGTAGTCCAATAAATTCCTTATTCATGATCTAGATATCAATCTCTGGCACTGTTGTTCAGTTGTTGTTGTTTTTTTTTATGTATGCCGCATAACTTTTATCATAATCAGGATCATCCACTGCATTCAGATCTTACCAGACGGTACCGTCTTGTACATAGTACTAGGTATATAATAAATTATAACCATTATGCCTTCTCCATCACCAGGTACAATACTACATGATATTCGAAAAGTTTTATCCCAGGTGCGACCAGATCATGGAAGGATATTCCTAAACTAGAAGTTGAATCGGTGAAACTTCAGATGCTCAAACTCTTTGCTAATGAATTCTATTGAACAGGTTGACATACAGTAAGACTTATATTTCTATTTTATAGATAACTGATTTATTTTAAGCTTTTCGGTGATCTTGAAATCTTTATTTTTTATTCATTATTCTTGAATGTATTTTATTTCTTACTTCCTTTTCTTTTCTTCATTAAGCTGATTTATTTGGACCCTTGGGCTTTTATCCCAACACAGGTTGTAGCTAGTGGAAATAATGAAAGTAATACCACTAAACGGTCCCTGAAGTGTTGTTTAAGAAAAAAAGTAATATGGAAAATTATTATTGCATTTGCTCAAATAAAGATAAACGGACAATTTAATCAATTCACATATATCTGAATTTCCATAAAAAATCTTGCACCCCCAAAAATAATAACTTTTCATATATCTAATGTAGTTTGAATATATATTTGTAGTATTGATAATATGATTCAAAATATAACAGGAATAATTACAATGATAATATTAAACAAAATATTAAAATTTAATCATCTTGGTGGTTCAGAGATTACAGCTAATGTAAGCAACTGGTTTTAAAAGTTCATATGTTGAAGAAGCATTATTTTTTTATAAACATTTAGGCTGATTTTTTTATTATCTAATCCATCATTTTTTAGGGCTACACAAGTCTGAGAAACCGAGATATTACTAATTTAGAATACATTTCTCCCTTACATCTAGTTAATTGTTCCCCGAAGTCCTTGAAATAACCGCAAAGAAAGCTCATTAAATATGTAACCTGAGATGGAAAGCAATCTCTTAATTACTCTTTCGTTTTCTGGTTCTTGAATGCAGATAATTGCGTCGTAATTCCTGGTATTTCTTCTAATATCAGTAACTAATGAACCATTCATCTATTTTTCTTTCAGTTTGAGATTCAAACAAACTGATTTTCTTCCCTAGACGTGTTAGTATTTTCTTCCCTAGACATATTAGTATTTTCTAGTTACATAGCTGAATTTTATTACATACTGGTTTATGTCACAAAAGTAGGTACATCAATACCTTAGTACTTTAACACCTCTGCTCACCCATTGATTGTTCTTTCAGGATTATATATATTTATAAATTCATATATATATATATATATATATATATATATATATATATATATATATATATATATATATATATAATATATATATATTGTGTGTGTGTATATATACATATATATATATATATATATATATATATATATATATATATATATATATATATATATATATATATTTATATATATATATATATATATATATATATATATATATATATATATATGTACATATATATATATATATATATATATATATATATATATATATATATGTATATATATATATATATATATATATATATATATATATATATATATATATATATATATATATATATATATATATATATATATCTATCTATCTATCTATATATACATATATATATTATTTATATGTATATATATATATATATATATTTATATATTTATATATGTATATATATACATATATATTTGTATGTATATATATATATATATATATATATATATATATATATATATTCATATATAAATATCTATATATATATATATATATATATATATATATATATATATATATATCGATATATATATATATATATATATATATATATATATATAATATATATATATATATATATATATATATATATATATATATATATATATATATATATATATATATATATATATATATATGTTGACGAAGATTGCAATAGACTTTCTTCATGTATAAAAAGTTAAAAGTTAAGAAAAAGAGCTATATTCATTCAAACTCCTATGGCATTGGAGTCGTTGAAGGCGACATGCTCTAAATGAAGGGATATGCAGGATATCCTACATGCTTGATGCTCTGGATTTTCTCATTGTCTTTCTGACAGGGCATTGTAATGCCAGGTGAATGTGATGGTCATTGGCCACAGGATTCATTTTCCCAGAGATGAGTTGAGGGGTACAATTGTATACAACTACAGTGGAAGTGACAAGAGTGATGGACAGCCAAATGCACAACCAGCAATATTGGATCGAAGGTAGAGTATCTGGATTCCGCCTTGAAGAGTTTTCTACTTAAAAAGGCCAATACGTGGGGCAAGACACTGACCACCTGTTTCAGTACTGCACCAAAAGAGACGTTGCTGTCTTCGGTGGAGAGAGTAAGAGGGACATGTGGAACGGGAAAAATGGTTGATAGGGCATTTTTTGTGTTGCAGAAGGATGCTTCTTGAAAGTGAACCTACTTTAGGGTTTTTTGGCTTGCCCTTGTAGGAAGCATAGAGAGGCGTGATAGTGGTGGTGATGGCTGGAAGGAAATGATAATAAAAGTTTATCATGGCTCCTCCAAAAATCTCTAGTGCCTACGTCATGTTGTGGTAAAATTTACTCCATGCAGCCAGGCTTACTGCATACTGACAGACTTGCACAAGTTATCACCCTTATTCCTGTGTAACAATAGCTGCATACCTTTCCTTGTAATCCATAAAAACATCCAAGGCCTTCTTACTTATCATCCTCGTCAAAAAAAAAAAAGTATGCCTAGAGTGCGCCTCTCAAGAGTAGGACACCACATTTCACACGTATTTATTTTTCAAGTGGGGAGTAATTTCTCGCCTGTTTCACACACACTTCTATATTGTAATAGTATTTTTTTTATTACTGTATATCTTTCACTACACGTCATTTTTAAGAGAACCTGTTTTTTGAGTGTCCTTTTTTTAATTGATGTATTTTTTTTTGTAACCTTTTTCTATTTAAACGGCTTTCCTACATAATACACATTGTTTTATTTATCTAATGCAGAAAAAAATGGTAGGGAAAATAAAATTCTAGAAGTCATCTATGCAGATAAGTATTTCCATGCCTAGCAAAAGAAAAAAGTTAAACCGATAAAATTTTTATCATTAAATATTGTTATATTCTGTCTTTTGTTAGAAGTTCTGCATAATGGCAGTTCTGACAGTTAATTTCGTATGCTTATTTTTTTTCAGTTTATATCCTGTAAAGGTGATCATATATGGATCACAACAGCAAAAACTATGGTTAAAACTGTTAAGGCGTTAACCTTCATCAATCTTAAAACATTTTGAAGGTGTAGAGTTTTTATTCTTATTAAATGATTATCTCTCTCTCTCTCTCTCTCTCTCTCTCTCTCTCTCTCTCTCTCTCTCTCTCTCTCTCTCTCTCTCTCTCTCTCTCTCTCTCTCTCTCTCTCTCTATATATATATATATATATATAATATATATATATATATATATATATATATAAATATACATATACATATACATATATATAAATATATATATATATATATATATATATATATATATATATATATATATATATATATATGTATATGTATATATACATATATAATGTGCATATATATATACATATATATATATATATATATATATATATATATATATATATATATATATATATATTTATATATATATATATATATATATAAATATATATATATATATATATATATATATATATGTATGTATATATAGTTATATGTATACATATATATAAATATATATATGTATATATATATATATATATATATATATATATATATATATATATTTATATATTCATATATATATATATATATATATATATATATATATATATATATATATATATGTTATTGTATATATACATATATCTATTTATATATATATATGTATATATATATATATATATATATATATATATATATATATATATATATATATACATATATATTATGTATATATACACATATTTATACACACACATATATATATATATATATATATATATATATATATATATATATATATATATATATATATATATATATATACAAACGTTTGTGTGTGTATAAATTGAGAGAGAGAGAGAGAGAGAGAGAGAGAGAGAGAGAGAGAGAGAGAGAGAGAGAGAGAGAGAGAGAGAGAGAGAGAGAGAGAGACGGCTGTATTGTACTTTTTCAATTGAAAAACCGCGCTCTCTCTCTCTCTCTCTCTCTCTCTCTCTCTCTCTCTCTCTCTCTCTCTCTCTCTCTCTCTCTCTCTCTCTCTCTCCATCTTGGTTGAAGTCAGCCAAGTGCAAATTGATCACAGACACCAAACTTTAATAAACTGGCTAAATACATTATCAGGGTAGCTAAATATCTGTGAAGTGTCATTATGATGAAAAGAATCTCACGGAATTAAAGACTACTAGATTAAGATTATGTAACTTTTATTATTGCTTATTTTTATGATTATATTACAAAAATATTCAATCGAAAAAAGTATTGAGTTTTTATATTTATAATTATAAATATTATAACATCTTTATATATCTTTATATATATATATATATATATATATATATATATATATATATATATATATATATATATATATATATATATATATATATGTGTGTGTGTGTGTTTGTGTGTGTGTGTGTTTGTGTGTGTGTGTGTTTGTGTGGTTATTAGGCAATCAAGCAAGATTCATAATTGAGAATTAGAGATGATCTGCATAGAAATTTATATGCAATAAGATTGAAATAAATGTTACTGTATAAATCAATGTGTTCCAGAAAGTAATAATAAAAGATTCTCCTTCCTTGCAATAAAACTCCCCTTTGACAAACATTCCTGTCACGTGTTGCAACAGTCGGACATCACACGAAATTAAAAACCTTTTTTTTTTTTTTTTTTTGTCGAAGTGCTTTTCTTCATTCCATGGTTCTTAAAAGATTTCTTTCGATGCGTAAATTCCTTATATAATGTACAAAGAGAATAATTACTTGCCTGATATTTTCAAGTAATCTCAACCCATAAACGAATAAATATTTTTTTTAAAAATGCGGATCAGATTTTATAGAAAAAAAATAGCTTTTTTATAAAATGAGGTTTTTTTCTTCCATTTCATCCTCTCAATAAGAAAATTGAAAACAATTCCTGTTCACTAGCTGACAATAACGAAAAAAAAAAAAAAATACCACCCCATTTTGTCATAGCGGTTCATATAAGTCGACCTTTGGTTAATTGCTGTTTATAATAGACACAATATTATTAACTTTAATTTGGTTATTGTACATCAAAGAACCATTTTCATCATTCCCAACTTACATCAAAAGCAAATATCCATTCCATCATCAACAATAAAAGAAATTAACATAATTTATTATTCACAACTTATATCAAAAGCAAATACCTATTTCATTCTTCTTAAGAGAAGGATTGAAAATAATTTTTGTTTAAAGCTGACCTAAATAATTAAATAAATAAATAATTACAACACAATTTCGTCATAATGGATCATGTAAGTGAACCTTTAGTTCATTGCTGTTTATACAAGAGACAAAAGTATTACCTTTTATGCAGTTATTGTACATCATAAAGTCATTTTGAACATCCCAACTAACATCAAAAGCAATTATCCATTTACAAAAGCATTAAAATGGTTTGGTCAAAATCATTTTGTTTCCTGTGTCTTCAGTTTTTTTCCCTATAAAAAGGCACCTAACGTGATTATACTAATTGCTCTATTACATTGGTTACCATTGAAATACCATAGAAAAAAAATAATTTAGAAAACATTTATCTCTTTGTGTCAGAGTTAAGAACATGTTTACAAATGTATTATTATTATTACTATTATTACTATCCAAGCTACAACCCTAATTGGAAAAGCAAGATGCTATAAGCCCAAGGGCCCCAATAGGGAAAAATAGCCCAGTGAGGAAAGGAACTAAGGAAATAAATAAATGAATAGAACAAATTAACAAAAAATCATTCTAAAAAAAAGATATGTCATATATAAACTATTAACAACGTCAAAAACAAATATGTCATATATAAACTATAAAAAGACTCATGTCCGCCTGGTCAACAAAAAAGCATTTGCTACAACTTTGAGCTTTTGAAGGCCTACTGATTCAACTACCCGATTAGGAAGATCATTCCACAACTTGTTACTAGCTGGAATAAAACTTTTGGAGTACTGCGTAGTATTGAGCCTCATGATGGAGAAGGCCTGGCTATTAGAATTAACTGCCTTCCTAGTATTACGAACAGGATAGAATTGTCCAGGGAGATCTGAATGTAAAGGATGGTCAGAGTTATGAAAAATCTTATGCAACATGCATAATGAACTAATTGAACGACGGTGCCAGAGAATAATATCTAGATCAGGAATAAGAAATTTAATAGACCGTAAGTTTCTGTCCAACAAATTAAGATGAGAATCAGCAGCTGAACACCAGATAGGAGAACAATACTCAAAACAAGGTAGAATGAAAGAATTAAAACACTTCTTCAGAATAGATTGATCACCGAAAATCTTAAAAGACTTTCTCAATAAGCCAATTTTTTTTTTGCAATTAAAGAAGACACAGACCTTATATGTTTCTCAGAAGTAGATTTTCTGTCGAGAATCACACTTAAAATTTTGAAAGAGTAATACAAATTTAAAGAAACATTATCAATACTGAGATCCGGATGTTGAGGAGCCACCGTCCTTGACCTACTTACAATCATACTTTGAGTTTTGTTAGGATTCAATTTCATACCCCATAATTTGCACCGTGCACTAATTTTAGCTAAATCTTTATTAAGGGATTCACCAACCCCAGATCTACATTCAGGAGAGGGAATTGATGCAAAGAGATTAGCATCATCTGCATGT
>NC_090726.1:172430607-172433107 GCF_036898095.1 Palaemon carinicauda
GTTTCTTCGTGGAGGATTCAAGTTGACGGTAGAGTCTGACTGTAGATCCATCGTTGACTAACGTAATGTCTATTGATCTGTGTTTTACATTCCTTTTTTTAGCTCCGATGATGGGAAATGTTCCCGAAAGCTTAGCCAATAAACTATCCAAATGCTGAAGTATCTGCTTTCCTTCGCCTTTCTGCTAAACCTCAAGCTTTCTAGAAGCGAAAATGCCATTAATTATATATATATATATATATATATATGTATATATATATATATATATATATATTTATGTGTATATATATATATATATATATAATTATATATACACACACATATATATATATATATATATACATACATATATATATATATATATATGTCTGTGTGTGTGTGTATATATATATATAAATATATATATATATATATATATATATACAAACACACGCAAACAAAAATAAGGCGGCTAAAATCCCTAGTTCACGGTCCATCGTTTTCTCTTTGTTTTCCTCTTATTTTGTAATCTCTATGGAGCCAGTATGTTTATCTTCGATCCTATCTATTATCTGTTTTTCTCTTTATATGACCTACCTATGTTCGTTTTACTTCCTTAATAAATATTAGAATAGTTAATTAAAAGCTTATATAAAATATCATCAGTCAAAAAGAAAAAAAAAATATATGACAATCACAAATACAGTCGTATTATCATCCCTTAATATAGTATTTAGCAACACCCCCCCCCCCCCTCCCTGACCTAATCAAACTTGAAATGGCAAACTTCATATACAAACATATCTGCAAGAGGTTGAAATTTGAGCCTCAAAGAGTTACATGAATCAGTTTAAATAGAAGTGATTGGCTGACTGGTTTTTGTCTCTGATATCCATATTAAAGAAAGTAAGACTAAATGCGAGAATTTAATAGTAATTCCTACTATGGAATATCTCCTAACTCTGCCTTTCTACTCCATATCCTGGCCGGCAGTCAACTTGCCCTCTGATACGTTGAAGGTAAAGCATTATCTATCTTCAGTATATAGTAATTTCCAGAGCATTCTCAAAACGTAAGTCTTCTTACAATTAAAATTAGGAAGCCTCACCTCATGTATGGGTGTATTCTTAATCTTCTCATAAGTCTGTTTTGTACCTCATGTTTTTCATACATGCTCGTACACTGTAACAGTTTTCCTTTCTATCTTATAACTAGCTCTTCAATTCACTGTTAATAGAGCAACTTGTGTTATCATACTAATCATACTAAATGTTCTATCATATTTGAATTTTTATAACATTTCTGGTCGCAAGTCTCTATATATAAACTGGATGATTGTTTAATAAAGTTTAGTTTCATTCACGTCACCTCTCATTAATCACCAAACTCGCTTACACCACAAACAACGACCTCTCTAGCCACTTACTGATGTCCATTCACCGGAGATACTCTACTACAACTCCAGATTCAAGGCTGCTGTGAAGAAATATGTGAACGGTTGTTAAATGGAAAACCTTCCTTGTCATTAATCTTTTCTTTATAAATGATGTACTTACATGCATATGAATTTTGGTAAAGACGGGTTTTTGCCTTTCTTTTCTGCTAAGGCCACTATCCAGGGCATGACAGAATGTCTAAGTCTGCCGAAATCTGCCTGGTTACTGCCGTTGGATCTGCGATACCCGCCTAAGGTTATGAAACATTCACATTATTTTTTGGAAGCGCCAAATATAATTGGAAGTTTCAATGTTGTCGAAGTCGCAGTGTTAATTTTTGGTGTAGATTTCCTCTCACATGTCAACCTCCTGGTTGATGTCGCTCTCTGACAATTACTCAACCCGGATTCATACCACTCCACGTCTCTCCAACCGGCTTCCTCTGATCTCACTTTTCGCATCAGCACATCCATGGATGCCTACGCCCCACTCATTACATTTTACCCCAAAGTTTTCCGTCTAGAACTTCATTAAGCACCAACAGTTCCCGCCACATATGGTATTTATCAACATATCAAGATGATATACCCCGAGTATTTGCTAGATTCAGACGTCTGTTAACTGATCGTTTGGCAGCCACTAAACAAATGTTCGCCAAAATGAAAGAATTGGGCCTCTGCTAAAAGGCTTCAAGAAGAAAAATTGGCTCTCTGTGTCTGCGTGGGGTATTTAAGGCGCTGAAAATACAGACAGAAGCAGATCACTAATCTCTCCCAAACATCGGTGACGTGACCTCCTACTTGCTGAAAGTTAAGGTTTTCTTCGTGCTTAACCTCCTGAAATGTATATATCGAAATACAAAAAGATAAATTAAATTTTAATATATCGAAAAAGCAAGATAAAAATATGGATTTGAAATGAAAGATTCAAGGAAGCAAAGATGAAAGGAAAATCCGTTGGCGATTTCATGCTAACCAAGAAATCTAATTCAGGGAATTTGGTAGTGAAAAGCTAATTACATGATTTGGAACATCGCTGTGAATAAATGTAATTAATATATTTTCTGCAAGAGACTCTCTCTCTCT
>NC_090726.1:172438924-172443924 GCF_036898095.1 Palaemon carinicauda
CACAGGAAAACGTGATGCTCAGATGCAGAAGAACCGCAGGGAAAATGAGAATACAAAATATACGCTTAAGACCTGACTAGTTTCGTGAATAAGTATCACGAAACTAATCAGGACTTAAGCGTATATTTCGTTTATTTCATTTTCCCTGTGGTTCTTCTGCATATATATATATATATATATATATATATATATATATATATAATATATATATATATATATATATATATATATATATATATATATATATATATATTATATATATATATATATATATATTTATATATATATATATATATATATATATATATATAAATTTTATCTTTGCAGATAGTTGATCCTCTTCTTATTTCATTGTATAATCAGGATAACTAAGATTCTGGATTCAGCAGCTCTTATGATATATTTTAGTTATGTAAGTTTGTTTTCTTAACTCTCAGGGACTTTATTATAAGCATAGTAGCTAAGGACAAATAACGATAATTATTGACATAAAAATCTACGTGCTTTACATACTCCATTCTTTTCGAACATCCGTTGAGTTATCGAGATACAGATGCTCATATAATTACAGTAATATAAACTAATCGCCTTACTCGTTAGCCGGAGTTAAAATTGATTTATCTTTATAAAAATATAGGAGATTTACTCATATCCAAAAACGTTAATTAAATTTTCTATTTCGTATGCCTTATATGAGAAAGAAAAGACAGAATTATCAATAAAATATATATTTTTATGAATAATATTATATCTCTGGCAATATTGTTCATATAGCGATAGTAATTAGGTATCATATTAACGAAGTGGAAGAGAAAACTTCTGAATTGGTATAATATCATTTAATGTGTTTAGATAAAGGGAATAAAAACTACCAATATTCCTGTACCTTTACATCAGTATCATCTAACTTCTAAAAACTACGTTTACTCAGCTTATGTTAATGTAATACAGAACACAAGAAAATTATATCTACAAAAAGAGATAATCTTTCCAATCAGATCGGTAGCAAGCAATAGCAGTAGCGTGATCATTTTATTCACATTTATTCCTTACATGTTATTTTGACTACTTGACTGTAAATTAGGTCAGTTTTAAATATATTTAATTTCATGTGTTACAATTTCAAAGTCTCTGATCTCTATGCAAAACTCAACCATTACCTCTAGTTATGTAACATTATATCATCTTTTAGAATATGGGAGGTCATAAGAACTATTAACATAGAACAAAGGAAGCTTTACTACCAGAGAAAAGTCCAGAACTTTTTTATGCTTAATTGTACTGACAGATTAAAGTAAAAAAAAAAAAAATCAGCAAATAATTATTATATATTTTTCATGATAATTTCGGCTGCCATTAAATATTTCAGCATTACACTACCGATTTGTAGTTTATCGTAAATGAAAACAGCAAATAGAAAAACAAATTCTAAAAAATGCCCTAAAATGAATTAAGATTTAGTATTTTATTTTGTGATATTTCTCTCTCTCTTTCTCTCTCTCTCTCTCTCTCTCTCTCTCTCTCTCTCTCTTCTCTCTCTCTCTCTCTCTCTCTCTCTCTCTCTCTCAAGAGCCCAATGTGGAAAGAAAAAGAAAAAAAATTTGTAACATGAAAGAAATTGATAACTTTTGCTGTAAGAATTAGTAAGCTTTCCTATAGTCCAGCTTTTTTACTGTTAATAAAGAATAAGTACGCATTATTGTAATTCTGGTAGTGCTGAAAATGTTTTTCTTTTACATGATATTTTATATTTCCATTGTTTATTATGTGTAACTTCGTGATGTTCTTATATTATTTACGCTCTGTAAAAAAAAAAATCTACGAAGGTGACATTTTTTTTCTTAACAATATTAAATAGGTCTCCTTTATGAATACAATTATTATCCTCATTAAAATACCAGCAATATGATAAACTTATTATCATTGTTGAGCCTGGGTATTCTTCATAATTTCCTGTTTGTTCTAATTTACCATAGTCTTTTTTATAGCCAAAGTATCGATGCTCTAAACAATAGCATTTTGAGGGGAAATAATATATGATTTACATGTACAACATATATATTTGTGTAAATGAATATCAACGTTGTTCAACGCAAAAACATATTAGTAATATAACTAATATTTTTAAAAGAATGGTATTTGAATGATATGGGAGGTATAAATAGGAGTAGGAAACACAAAAGCATAAGAAATCCACTATTTTTTAAAACATTTCTCATATAAGAAAAATTAATTTCACTATATTAGGCTAATTGACAGATAATAGGAAGTAAAGATATCACAAATTGCAAATTACAGTGTTTTTTTTATTCCATTGAATTATTAATTTCTTTTGGTAAAGCAACTGTTCTTAAAATATTTTCAAGGCATTTACGGCTGGTGTCCTTTCAAATATCAATACTAGTGATCACATATAAGAGAATAAGGGTAGTATTAATTTAATTTAATCTTTTTCTTTATTCTCCTCACGTAACTATGAAAAATATATTGACTAAAATCCAAACAAATCATAATGTTTATTTATAATTATAATTGAATTTTTCATATATTCTATACTACTAAAGAGAAAAAACTAAAGAATTCAATGTTTTTTAGGAAATATATTGCATATTATGTTCTTTGGTTTGCTCTTTAGACAGCCATATTCTTATCACGTGTTTCTCTCTGGTGATATCTTTACTGTCTGTTATCATGACTAGTGGAAACGTTATTCAAATGTTGGTTTACCTTGAGATCTTGATATACTTTTCATAGACTTGTTGTTATTAATATGCCATGTGGAACTAATAATGCAACTGAAATTCACATCATCTCTCTCTCTCTTTCTCTCTCTCTCTCTCTCTCTCTCTCTCTCTCTCTCTCTCTTCTCTCATCTCTCTCTCTCTCTCTCTCTCTCTCTCTCTCATTAAAGTCCTTTTTTTCATAGCCAAAAAAATCTAATTTACGGGTTTCTCATAAAGAATGGGCATTTTTTTTTTTCTGGGGAATTGCCTGAACCATAACGGCTGCTGTAGAATAATGTAAACATTTCACGTTTGAGGTAATTGACGAAGAGTGCTTTAGTTTCTATTTCTTTATAACAAGAATTTTATTGAATGATAAAAAATGGCTCTTGGTTAGCTACAAGGAATACAAGAATCATTCCTCATTCATACTTCAAGAGTTTAGTAGGGTCGTTCACTGAGAACCAAAGCGGGTTACTTTCAAGACTAGAATATAGTTATTCAATGTCAATTTCAAGCTAACAAGAGTTTTTCATCTTTTGATATTGTACCATTTTAGCGATTATCAAAATATGTATGTTGATTGCACAAATGTCAGGAGATGATACAGATGAAATGATCAGCCTGTAGTGCATACTGTTGCTGTAAAAAATACTGCCCAGCATAACTAAATTCTCACTGCATATGTTTTGTTTTAGTCTCAAGTCTCCCATTAATCTTTGATTTCCAAACTGTTTTAATTTTCCCTTTCTAAGAAAAAAAAATATATATTTAGGATACCAAAAACGTCATTTGTTTTCGAAGAAAATAAAGCCGTCTTCTTTTCTGTTTCCACATTTGTGAATGAGAAGGGAACCAAGGATTCTTCTCTTTCCTGAGAGCCTTCTCTCATTAATGTTTAATAATTTGGCGAGGAAGGAAAACAACTTTGAGAATATTTACAATGTGAAAACAGACTCAGTTCCGCATTTGGGCTCTCTTGTAAACAAAGAAATATGACTTATTTAAGTCTTATGTTTCTTTTTTAGGATAAGACCTAAAAACAGAATGAAACTGAAATATATTCTTTGAGACATTACCATGAATAAATAGGAAAAAGGAAGGTCTTTTATTCTTGTGTTTTTTAGTATGAGACCTCACCAATAAAATAAACTGAAATATATTTCTTGAAAAATTTATTGGAATAAAGGAATACGGAAAGCCTTCAAGTCTTATATTATTGTAGTATATAAACCTCAAAAACATGATAAACCTGGAATATATTGTTTGAAAACTAACTAAAATAATTACCATTATTGCAATAGTCATTGCAGTTCACATTGTTTTTGTTCCTTCTGTAATACTGAGGCTGATATAGATATTTTTCTCCTAAACCGAAAGTATTTAACTGTTGAAACCCCACAAATAGCTATTGCTTTATAACCTAATAAAATATATGCTACTAGTTTTGATAGAAGTAAAATTTATCTCTCCTTTACGTTAACAGTAAAGTAAAATTGAATTTCAAGATAATCAATAGTTACAGAATTTTTTTTTCTGATCTTAATTAATATTAATATTAACTTCAGGTTAGTCTTATAAGAATGTACAGATAAAGATTATTTGGAATAATAGTTTGTGTTCCTCCATACTGAAAACATGAAAAATCTTATTTTCCCCGTGTTCTGCATAGGAAGGAAAACTCATAATGTAAATGTTAAGCATTTTGAAACGTATTTGCCTATCCCTTTTACTTATCCGAAGTGGAAAAATCTTCATATTTTATGACTAATCATTAGGAAATGATGAGAATTTCCAGAGGGAAACTTTGAAGTTGTAACCAAAAAGCGAAATTACTTGTCATTAAAAACTGCTGACTAGTAATGACGACGATGATGGCAGTCTTGAAACATTAGAATTTCTATTTACTGTAGGTGATCAAGAAAATTTTATCTTATATTGAAAGAATACTTAAATAAATAATATTTATTTGGCCATATCAACCTAGCCACAGGATTTGCTATTTAATTAGTAAAGTAAAAGTCAGATAAGATAAGTTTTCACGCTACATAATGATTAATATTAAATATTCTTTATATATTATTTCATCAGGGACTCTAAATATAAATAAGTTCGTGTATGGGGAAATTATAGTTAAAATCAACAGTTATTCATATCGAATACATTTTGATATATTGCTAATCTTAAACCGTAAACTATTAAATATCCCTCATGACAGGGATGAATATTCTATTCAAAATTAAAGGTTGATAATTTAACCATGATGATATAACTACC
>NC_090726.1:172466424-172478924 GCF_036898095.1 Palaemon carinicauda
AAATTACACTTGTAAACCCCACAAAAAAGAATATTTCCCATTATAAGGTAGAAAATACGATTTCATTTTAAACCATTTTCGAGCCATAAGTGAAAAATAATTTACCAAAAAATAGTGTAAATATTTGGGAAAAGTCCTTTCGGGTAATTTTATCTCTAAACTTCATTATTATTTCCTGTTTCCCCTGTGAGTCCTTTTGCTTTCCCCCTTCAGCGAACCAGATAAATTTCAAACGACTAGGTTTTGGTCGAATTCCAAGGGGTTAGGTTCCTTTGTGTCTTTCATTCAAGAACAATAAACTCGATCTCATGAAGGTCAATGACTTAATTTCTGGCTGCGGTGGAAGATGATAAGGATGGGAGTGAATGTAATGGAGATAAAAGAAGAGAGGAAGAATAGATTCATATACCCGGACGAAGAGAATGGGGAAAAGTAAATGGAAATGAAGCTGGGCGAGATAAAGGAATAATTTTATTTTAACCTTTTTTTTTTTAACATATTGACATGGGAAAGGCTGACAAAAGAGTATATTGTGACGAGCCAAGAGAGGGTTGTGAACTCAAAGGCGGGATGCAATCAACTGAGTTGTATTGTTATAGAACACTCTCCTTATATAAAAAAACCTCAAGGCAACAGGACATAACAAGTTAACAAGACAGACAATGTTACAGAGGAAACAGCAGACATGAATTTTCATGTTCGTTTAGTGCGAGGGAAGAGCGAAGATACAAGCATAATATATGCAAAAGGAATTATGTACAATTGTGTGACACACGGTTGGTAAAATATGAACATCTGTTTTTTCAAGGAAATATATATGAAAATTGGCCATTTTTGGGAATAGCTCTACCCTTGAAGTTCGGGACGACAAGTGGACCTCTGGTCACCAGGAAGTACCATTCTTAGGGAAATACATCACTTCTGAAGGAGTCCAAACCCTCCATGAGAAGGTTGCAGCTTTTAAGAGCTTTCCCTTGCCCTCGACAGTCAAAAGTTTTCGTGCATGATCAACTATTACTGCCATTTCCTGACAGCCATCGTCGCCACTTTTACTGCCCTCTGTGTCCCCCTCAAGGTCAAGCTAGAAAGTCTGAAGTGGGCTCCTCTTCAATAAGCAGACTTTTGCAACACAAAGAATGCCCTTTCAACCGCTGCTGCTCTCACTCTTCCTGTGCGAAAAGCACATCTCTTCCTCTTCACTGATGGCAGCGACATTGCTATTTGTGCAGTACTCAAGCAGGTGGTCAACGTTCCCCCCGCCTCATTGGTTTTCCTCAGTAGGATACTGTCCAAAGCGGGATCCAGCTACTCTACTTTCAACCATCACTTGCTGATGGTGTACTTGGCTGTCAGTCCTTTTAGCACATTCCTGGAAGGTACGGCCTTCGTCATTTGCACGGACCACATGCCTTTGATGCACATCTTTACTTGACAGTCCAACACCTGGTCTGCCCATTAACACTAACATATCTCTGCTCTGTTTGAATAAAGTTGCATCCTTCAACACGTGCCTGGGAAAATGAATCCCCTTGTTGGTGCACTGTCAAGAAACATTTTAGATCCCAATCCACTGGATATATATATATATATATATATATATATATATATATATATATATATATATATATATATATATGTGTGTGTGTGTGTGTGTGTGTGTGTGTGTGTGTGTGTGTGATTATATAGAGTTTGATTTTGTTAATATATTGATCACTAAATGTAATTTCAAGTCATGAGGACCTGTTAAAGTGTACCATAGTGATGAAGAGATCAGTTCTAACATTACATATGTTTCTGAAATGTAATGTTATCTATAGAATAACAAACAAAAATTATGAAGATTAGCTACATATATAAAAACCGTGATGCAAATGCTAACATGTGACCATGTGAATATTTGAGTAAGGGTTTTATTTATTTAACATTAAAACGTGACTGGTATTGTAAATGTTTGGGAATATATATGGTTTATTAAGAATGACTACAAATTTAATTCACTTTCTATTATAAGATAGGGCCATTTGTTTATTGATCACTATTGATGAACATTAATATATGCATAGTCAGGTTCAAATACAAACATCGGGAAAAGTTGACATTCAAAACTATGCATAGTTAAATAGCTATTTCCCTTGTTTTAAGAGTTGATTCACTTGAAGTAACTTTGTGTTTTCGGCAAATTACCTAATTGAGAAGGATAGATTGTCAAAAAATTAATCGGTAAGCAACATACCTAGCATTTCTTAAGAAGATGTATCTTAGCTGCTGAAATTTTCATTTTTAATTTGGTTTCCATTTTCATTTTTTTTAAATGATAATTTTAACACTTTGGAAAACATTACGTTATAAGAGTATTCGTAAGACCTTAGACCAAGGAAATACACACACACACACACACACACACACACACATATATATATATATATATATATATATATATATATATATATATATATATATATATATATATATATATATATATATATATATATATATACAGTATATACAGTATATATATATATATATATATATATATATATATATATATATATATATATATATATATATATATATATATATATATATATATATATATATATATATATATATATATATATATATATATATATATATATATATATATATATATATATATATATATATATATATATATATATATATATATATATATATATATATATATATATATATATATATATATATATATATATATATATATATATATATATATATATATATATATATTATATGCACATTTAGACGTGTTTTTTCATATTCAATTAAGCCATATATATTTTTGATACATTAATGTCTGGATTCTCTTAACGACCTCGGGATCAGAGCCCCAGGCGAAATCACACAAAGACAAGAGATTCCCGGCCGGTCACAAGCTCTTGTCTTTGTGTGATTTCGCCTGGGGCTCTGATCCCGAGGTCGTTAAGGAAATCCAGACATTAATGTATCAAAAATATATATGGCTTAATTGAATATATATATATATATATATATATATATATATATATATATATATATATATATATATATATATATATATATCATGTCAAAGTGGTCCATTTTAGCATTCAGAAAATTTAATATTTACTAGCACTTTATAAAAAGCCTTATGGTTATCAATTTTTGTGTAATGACTCAATTGTTCCAAAAACAGTATATATGGGACTGATTTGAAAGAATAGCCACATGACATCATTTAAAGGACTCCCATGAATGGCATAGGCAATGGATAGTGACATTGCCCTATGAGAGCACGACAATCCCCTAGAAACTGACCATATATACATATGAACAACGCCAAACTCGGACCAGTCATTGGCTGCTGATGACTCACCAGATAGACCTAAAGGCTCCTCAGAACCTCCAATCCTTATCTCACAAGGATGGGGAGGTCGCAGCAATCAAAAGAACTAACGAGTCTGAGCGGGACTCAAATCCCAGTCTGTTATTCAACAGTCTTGGCATTACCACATATGCCACTACAAGCCTTAAACAGATGCAAATAAAAGACCTCAAGCTTTTACAACGTATATGATACAAAACTGTAAATAATTTTAGCCTTAATTTCATCACTCAGTGGCAGATATTTCTTGACGCTGCATCATATTTTTAGCATATACATCACACCACTTATGTGACGTCAATTGTTTGACCAAAAGTTGAATGATGCTCTTCTTATACGTTTGTTTTACCAAGATAAGTTCAATGTTCATAACATTATTATTTGGCATTCATGTATCACATGTGTTTCACACACACTCGTACATTGTAATGGTATTCTGTTTTTTACTGTATATATTTCACTACATATCTTTTTTAACATAACCTGTTTATGAGTGTAGTTTTTTTTAATTGATGTATTTGAACTTGTTTGACTTTTTTTTATTTAAACGGCTTTCCCACACAATACACATTGTTTTATTTATCTATTGAAGAAAAATATGGTAAGGAAAATTAATTTCTATAAGTATTCTGCAGATGAGTATTTCCGTGCCCTTGCAAAAAAAAAAAAAAAAAAAAATAGGTTAAACCAATAACATTTTCATCATTGAGTTAATCTTCTTATATTCTGTTTTTTGTTAGAAATTCTACATAATGCTAGTTCTGAAAATTAATTTCTTATGTTTATTTTTTTCAGTTTATATCCTTTAAAGGTGATCGTATACTGATCGCAATAGTACCAACTGTGGTTAAAACTGTTGATGTGTTAACCTTTATCAATCTTAAAACATTTTGAAGGCGTAAAATTTTTTTGGGCTCAAGCCATGTCGTCCTGATGGAAGGTTGCTATAAGTAGCTTCCAAGGGATATTTGAATTACAGTGATATTCCCAGAGAATTTACCTTTAGGTCTCCAGAATTCTAACTCCTGGCGCGAATATCCTTAAGATTTCTCTTAAGGATATCGCATAATCAGTGGACATATGCTTGATACAACACATAGCGATCTTCACCCCGAATAGCGTTTTCGCCTCGAGGGGGAAGAGTGGCAAAATTAGAAGGGAAGCCGTTATCAAGGTTACCCTATATCCCATACTACTATTGAGTATCAAGATGGCGCCATATTCAAGATGGCGGTTATTCCTATTTTTGTAGCGATTTCGCTCGGTGGTGTTCCCTGTTGATATAACGTTTTTAATCGATTTTGTGAGGATTATTATGTAATCTCCAGCTTCTTTCACCTCTGGAAAGTTGAGTATTGATTCTTCACAGTGTATATATTTTTACCTCCTGTTTCACAGTGAAATTAGAGTAATTTATTGTGCTTAGGAGCTAGGCCTGTTACCGGAGGCGCCATGGGCGCTGTCGTTCGTTATGCATGTGTTATTTAGTTATCAGAATTACTTACCTGGTTGAAATAGCATTAATAAGTTATGAAAGCTATTTAGGCATATTTATACTAGTAAAGATATTTATGGTATGCATAATTTTCCTCTTTCTTTGTCCATCGTATACGTTAGAGTTTCGGTGATTTAGGTGACCGACATCTCGTCTTGCCTGGGCTACCTAGCCTAGGCGGTGTAATATACTTTCAGACATTAGCCCCATTTACCCTTTTGTATCGTTTTATTGATTCTAAGGGATATAGTACATCTCCTAGAATTATATAACTCGATACTTGTCTCCTGTGGAGGGTTAAGGGTAATCCTTCTTTCCCTCTGAGTGCCGGCAACCCTTTCTGGTCTTGCCATAGAGTAGTTCACTTCGGCTTGACTAGGCTAGGGTTTTTCTGTCTCCCACCTTTACCGGCGAGTGTCCGGCTTTGATTTTTGACCGAATCTCAGAGTATTCAGTCTTTCTGCCAGCGGTAGAGAAGTAGGGTGAGTAGTTGCTCCCCTGCTGGCTTATAGCCACCAGCATAGAAGGCTAAGCCTCCCTAAACCAAACCTGGGGTGGTGGTATGATGCCGCCAGCTTCTCCCTGCGGTTTAGAAGACTAGTCCTGTGCTGGCAGACCCTAGACTGAAGAATAGACATTCTTTTGCCGCCTAGGAAGGCGACGGCACTGAAACGATGTTTCTCCCTTGTATAGAGTGGGTGGTAGGTTTGCCGCCCCCTCCTAACACTATATCGGCAGACCCTAGGTTGAAGAATAGACATTCTTCTGCCGCCTAGGATGGCGCCGATACTGAAACAGAGTTTTTCCCTTGTGTAGTGGGGGCGGCAACATTGCCGCCGCCTTCTACACTTTTGAAAATACCTTTCTCCTTGCCCCTCTCCGACATTTTAACTATGGCCGTTGTCCTGCAATCTCACCGCTTACCAGCGGGTTGCGGGGCCAGCCGAGCTCCTACATAGCAGCTGTTTAGTCACTCAGCTTTCCCTTATGGACAAGGATCCGGGAAGTTTGTGCCGGCCTTGACAGCTGCCATTGGGAGACCCTTCTATCACTAAGGTTTTTCAGTCCTCCCTTGGACTGGCATCCACAAGTCATGTAACCTGGGCTGCCTGCCCGGCCGGCGCCGACAGGTACATACTCAATTGGCAGCATGCCGACTGTACCAGTGCCACCGGGTACTAACCAGCCGGCCATACGCTGGCTGGACTATGCCAGCAACGGTCCTTGTGGTGGGATGGAAGCCTGAATGATGCATTCTCCACTTCCATTTGAACCTTATTTCTGGAGGAAGGCAGTAAGTTATATACCTACATCCTTATTTAGTGTAAACTTACATAGTATTAAGGCAGTCCTTCACGCCATGCTTTCTCTCTCTCTATCAGCTAGTGCTGCCAGGTTCTAACTCGTCCGGCATCATGCCGGCCGGGACGGCCCCGTCAGGTACTTACTAAGTCGGCGGCATGCCGACTGTACCAGTACCGCCATCTACTAACCAGACGGCCATATGCCGGCCGGTCTGTGCCGCCTAGGACTAGCTATGCCAGCTATATGACGGCTGAACTACAGTATATGATTATACAGTAGTCAGTATATTTGCAGTAGAGTATATACTGGGGATAGAAAACTATTGTATATATTATACAGTAGTTATTTTCTAACACATCTTGTGTATCCTTGTCCAGTATTTTGATGAGACTAATCCTATATTGAAAGAATAAAATTCCTTCCATACTGTGATTAGAAATCAGTTTACAATTTACCCTACAATATTAAATAATTTAGGAGGGCCAGTGGTAGTATATTTTCTATCCTTAAAGGTTAGAACCCTTATCTTTGAGCTTCCCTGATGAGGAAAGTCTATGGTTTCAATATTGGAAGGGAAGGTCACAGCAATTGGCCGAGTGGGATCCACAAGTATGTGTCTTTTCTAATTTCTAGTCCAGTCGCTGACATGCCGTCTGGACCGTGCTGCCAGATGCTAGCCATCTCGGCAACACACTGGCTGAACTACAGTTTATGATTATACAGTAGCCAGTATATTTGCAATATAGTATATACTGCAAACAGAAAACTATGATATTATTATACAGCAGTTATTTTCTAACACATCTTGTGTACCCTTATACACGCTTTTGCTGAGACCGAACCTATATTGAAAGAATAGAATTCCTTCAATACAGTAATCAGTTAATACTTACCACACAATATTAAATAATTAGAAGGGCAGTGGCAGTGTACACTTCTTCTATCCCTAGGGGTTAGAACCCTTATCTTTCGAGTTGCCCTGATGAAGGAAACTCTATATTTTTAATATTGGGGGGAGGTTACAGCAATTGGCTAGGGGGGATACACAAGTATGTGTCTTTCCCTATTTCTTTCTAGCTTACTATCCTAAGCTATAATAATTAAAATATTTGTTTATCATGTGAGATAAATTATAGTATACTCAATTTGTTTTCCTTTCTTTACAGGAGGAACCCCTGATGAAATGCGATGCAGTCTTCAGCAATCTTAGGAGTAAGTACTTTTACGGTCATAAAGCATGTAGGTCTCATGCCCCCCGCAATATTATTACCGAATCCCTGCAATATTGGGACCCCTAAGTCTGCAATATCTGCCGGACCTTAGTGACTGAAGGTTTTGATCACCCCAAGTCAATGGAGTTTAGGGATGCAGCACGTAAAAAACTACGCAAATGGGTTAGAGGGTTTCAGAAGAACTCTCCGGGACAATACCTACCTAATGATAGGATGCGTAGCTTACTGTTTCTGAAAGCGAGTAGTGAAATGGTTGTGCCCCAAGCACGACTCATACCTCCCTGCGTCCAGATTGCCATCGAGACGGAGGGTAGGAAGGCACCTCTGGAAGAAGATGACGATGTCGTGTCGGAATTCCTTCTATCTGTGCCGGCCCCGGAGTCGTTAACCTCGACGTCTTCACCTTCTACCCCTCTATTAGACAAAATGAGCCAAATGCTGGTCCGTCTTACGGGTCTAATGGAGAACATTCGCAAACGAGTTGAAACAAGGGAAGCAAAATTCAAGAGAGAGCTCCGTGAAGCTCCACTCATCGCCTCCCGAGGGTCATTCAAGCGACCCAGAGACCAAGACCTCCCGACATGCTCCAAAACCAATCCTTGGAGGTATGCGGAGCTTAACACTATTTTTGACGGCAAACTCTACTTCTCAGAGAAGATGGGAGCTGTCCCTTTAGATGACATCTAGTTTTGGCCAAGCTTTAACGCTTTCCCTTATTGCTTCATTCGACTGAAGCATGAACCAACGTCAGAAAAAGAGATGTATCCCAAGGAAGTCATGGTTTTCGACCATGATAAGGCACAGTCTCTCTTGTCAAGTAGCCTGAGAAAGGTTGGTTACTCGTTGTCGAAACTGTCTGCCTTGAGCAAGATACACCCTACCTTTCTTGCTCCTTATTCAATAGCATTTCCCTTTATGTCGAAGGCATTTAAATATGTTGCCAAGGCAGTGGAGTCAGGCAAACCATGCCCTGCACTTGAGGAGTGCAGGCCTTTGTCACTAGCCTTGCCCATGCAGGAGAAGGATTGGAAGGAAGTCCACCTAACCTTCTCAGTAGGGAAACTGGACGCGGACATCGCTGGACAACAGTTTAGCGAGAATCTTCCTAAACTTTCTGAGTTTCTCTTGTGCAAGGAACAAGACTCAAAGCAGAGACTCACGGCCTCTTTATCCCTACAGAACTGCATAGATATGTGTGCAGCCCAACGAGGTACCCAGGACATGTTCATGGTCCTGGCTAAAATGCATATGACTACCCTAGTAAAAGACCTGTATGCTTTTATGAAGGCTAGAAAAGCCTGTAGAGAGTTCGTGTTCGCTGCTGCAACAGTAAAACATAAACCCAGGAAGCTAATATCTTCTAAGATCTGGGGTAAAGACCACTTTCCAAACGAAATAGTCAAAGAGGTAGTCGAGAAAGCCACCATGGAGAATAGGAACGTTCTCCAGAAGTGGGACATCTCTTCAAAGAGGAAGTCTTCCCTGGATGTGGGTCCCCAACCTAAAAGGAAGAAGAAGAAGTCTGGCCTTTTTCCTCGGTCTTCTCAACAACATCCCACAGTTTCTATGACCGCAGTGCCCCAGGTAGGCGGTCGAGGAGGTAAACCCTCCGATCAATCAAAGAAAGGAGATGCTTCTTGGTAGGAGGGAGGCTCCAACAATTTCAGGGTCGTTGGAATTTTGATCCTTGGGCCCAAGGCCTAATCAAGATTGGACTAGGATGAAAGTCCATCAAATTCCAGGGAAGGCTGTTTTGTGTTCCCAAGAAGGACTCAAGAAAACTCAGAGTCATTTTGGACTTGTCGCTACCAACAAGTTCATAAGAAACATCAAGTTCAGGATGTTAATCCTTCTACACATAAGGACCCTATTATAAAAAGGGGCATTCGAAGTATCGATAGACCTGACAAATTCCTATTGGCATCTTCTAGTCAGTCACCGCCTCTCCTCCTACCTAGGATTCAAGTTACAGTAGATAGATTATATTCTGAGAGCTATACTCTTCGGACTAAACATAGTCCCGAGTATCTTCGAGAAATTGGCAGGCGCAGTAGTGTAACAAACACGCCTTGAAACTGTTCAGGTAACAAAGTACGTAGACGACGGGCTGGTGCGGGCAGCACCCACAGCAGCTGGTCTGCAAGCATCCAAAGAAATAACCCAGTTCCTGGAACATCTGGGATGCAAAATCAACTTCAAGAAGTCTCGACTCTCTCGACTCTCTCCAGCTCAAAGGTTTCAATGGATAGAAAACCATTGGAACCTGGGGTCACATTGTCTTCCCTATCTCTTAGGGAAGAAGAAGGAGATCGCAGTGTCGGTCAAGAGACTACTGTAATCCAACAGGATTTCAATACGCTAACAGGAAAGAGTACTGAACTCTCTCCAGTTTGCAGCAGTGACAGACCCAGTGCTAAGAGCTCAGCTAAAAGATGCGTCAGGAGTCTAGATAGGATACGCATCTAAAATGACCGATATTGGCCTTACTTGATCACTTCTCAACCCATGGTTGAAGGCCAAGAGCCTAATGAGGACCGTGCCCTTGCAACCAGCTCTACCATCGATGATCATCCACATGGATGCCTTGACGGAAGAATGGGGATTTCATTCCCAGCAAAGGAAAGTCTAGGGGACTTGGTCATTTCTGTTCAAGTCCCTTCTCATCAACATTTTGGAAGCCATGGCAGTCCTTTGGATGTTAGGATAACTCTTCCCACGCAGATCAGCCCTCATCAGGCTGATCTTGGACAGCGAAGTGATAGTGAGATGTCTGAACTGACAAGGCTCGAGATCATCCCATATAATCCACATATCAGCAGTTCACTTATAAGTTATCTGCAATGTGAAAGCGGATGTTCTACTCAGGCTCAAGCCGATAGAGTCAGAATGGTTCACAGACGCAGGCCCATTCTCTTCCATCTTAGAACAAGTCCAGGAACTGTAGAACGACCTCTTCGTGACAATCGTCATCAAGAAACTACCTCAATATGTAGCCCCATACGAGGACCCTCCAAAGGAGATAACGGACGCCATATCCCTAGCTTGGAACGGATGGATCCGAGATTTCCTGTTCCTTTCATCCAATCTCCCGCTGTAGGTCCTCAAGAGGCTGAGATCCTTACAAGGAACGACAGCTCTAGTGGCTCCCAAATAGCCCAAGAGCAACGGGTTCCCTCTAGTGAGGAACCTGAGGCTGAGGCTGGCCCTTGTACCGAACCCAGCACTATCTCAACGGGTTCAGAATTTAACTGTCTTCGATTCATCACAGAGAATCAAAAACCTTCATTTCACCATTCTTTCGCCCTAGCGGTTAAGAAAAGATTCGGGATCTCAAAAGGCAGTATAGACCTCTCAGAAGAATACAAGTCTAAGTCGACTAGAAGACAATATGAATTGTCTTGGAAAAAGTTGGTTGCTTTTGTTAAAGCAAAAGCACCGAAAGTAATTTCAATAGACTTCTGTCTGTCCTTCTTTATCCACTTTCATAATCAAGGTCTGGCAGGTAACACGATAAATATGTGTAAGTCGGCCGTGACTAGACCTCTTCTATATGCCTTTCAAGTGGATCTGACGAATGAAATCTTTAACAAGATCACGAAGGCATGCTCTAGACTTAGGCCTGCAGCTCCTCCGAAGCCCATTTCGTGGTCTTTGGACAAGGTCCTACATTATGCTTCATCAGTGAACATTGAAGATTATTCTCTTAAGGATCTAACCCAGAAGGTTATTTTCCTGTTCCCTGTAGCCTCAGGGGCTAGAGTTAGTGAAATAGTAGCCCTGTCAAGAGATGAGGGCAACATTCAGTTCACAGAAGTTGAAGAACAGAATCTATTCCCTGATCCCGATTTTCTCGCTAAGTACGAGCTACCCACTAAAAGATGGGGTCCCTGGAGAATCTGCTCTTTGAAGTAAGATGTCTCTCTGTGTCCAGTAGAGTGTCTAAAGGTCTATCTTCATAGAACTTCAGACTTCAAGGGAGGACAGCTCTTCAAAGGAGAAACCTCAGGATCCAAATTATCCCTATAACAACTGAGGGCAAAGCTCACCTACTTCATTCGCAGAGCGGATAACTGTACACGCGCAGGTCATGATCCGAGGAAAATTGCTTCATCACTGAACTTTTTTCAGTATATGGACTTTGAGTGTCTTCGCTCATATACTGGATGGAAATCATCCAGAGTGTTCTACAAACACTACGCTAAGTAAGTCCACAAACTGAAGCATTATGTGGTGGCGGCAGTTAGTGTATTGAAACATGTCGTCTAGTGCTGCGATGAACAGTTAATTGATTGGGACTATCAATTAGGGTGAAAAGGTGTTGACACTTCCAGTGCGATACCTTTTAAGACTGTTCAAAATCTCAGGTGTGGAATTATACAGATAACACGTGTGCTGTGTGTACATAGTACACAGTGTTGATAGTATACAAAATTTACATAATTTACATTGTGAAATTTATCAAAATTTTTAGTTTTAGAGTGGCATTCATCATTTCTTTCCTGTCAGGGAGGAAAAATATTTTCTGCATATGTTGCACATATAATTCCTTGAACACGTTAGATTAGTTACACTTATTTTCCATTTAGTCATTTATTCGAAATAAATGTCTATTAGAATGTAATTGCGTCATATTTCGCCCTGTAATTTGCACATTAAATATGTTGGAGTTCTCTTACTTATTTATTTAAGTAAGCCTCATATAATGGTATGCTTACAAACAATGTTTATAGTTGACACTTATATTGTTCCGATAATATACAAACTGTGAGACCGTTTGTATATCTGGTGGATACTTATGTTTGTTCATACAATATATGCTAACCTTGAGGCCCCTTTTCTACTGTCTAGCACCACTCTTCCCTGCAAGGGGCAGGAAGCACTAACATTGTCTATGGTTAGTGGTAAAAACGGGTAACGGTAACATCATTTGCCTCAATGGTCCAGATGACCATAGAAAAATTGTCCAAAGGTTGAGGCACCTATGAAAATCAACAGATACAGTTTTTTTCTAGTAATTCTCTGGTAAACATCCATCAGGACGACATGGCTTCAGCCCTAAATCTAATTTTGGGTGAGATAGCCATGTCGT
>NC_090726.1:172488924-172491424 GCF_036898095.1 Palaemon carinicauda
CCTCAGCCAAGTTGTTGTAATTCAATCCCTGTGGAATCGTGGCCCACGTGTTTCTTGACAGGTTATCGGTAACGGGATTCATTTTCCCAGGGACGTGTTGAAGGGTGCAATTGTATTTAGCCACGGTGGAGAGATGTCGGCGTTGATATGCTGACCAGGCGTCAGACTTTCCAGTGAAGGCGTGCACCAGAGTCATGTTGTCTGTACGAATGATAAAGGGCGTACCTTCTAAGATATGGCTAAAGTGAAGGACAGCCAAGTGCACCGCCAGCAATTCGCGATCGAAGGTAGAATAACCCGCTTCTGCCTTAAACAGTTTTATGCTGAAGAAGGCCAATAGGCTAGGAGAGCTGGTATCAGTCAAGAGAAGCAGAGGGGCATGTAGGATGGGAAAAGTGAGAGTAACAGAGGTTGATAGGGCATTTTTGCATTGCTGAAGAGCGCTTCTGGAAGGGAACCCTACTTCAGGTCTGTTGGCTCGCCCTTGAGGGAGGTGTAAAAGGGAGCAAGAAGGGAGGCAATGGCTGGCAGAAAACGGTAATAATAGTTGATCATGCCCAAGAATTCCATCAGTGCTTTGACGGTCGAGGGCATGGGGAAGCTCTGAACAGCTGCTACCTTCTCACGAAAGGGATGGATTAATTCAGGAGTGATGCGGTGCCCAAAGAACGACAATTCATTGGGGCCAAAGGTACACTTTTCGTACCGGACTACAAGGCTGTTTTCTTGCAGGCAGACGAGCACGATACGCAGGTGACGGAGGTGTTCCTCTTTTGAGGGAGAGAACAAAAGAATATCGTCCACATAACGTACACAGAAGGGTAGGTCCCCTGAGATGCCATCCAAGAGATGTTGAAAAGTGGCCCCACCATTACGAAGGCCAAAACAGGAGTAATTGAAGGTGTATGTACCAAACGAAGGGGTGATGGTGGTGTTGGGGATGTTTTCTGGGTTCATAGGCACCTGATAATACCCCTTCAGGAGGTCGAGCGTGGAGAAAACCTTCTCTTCGTGCAGGTAAGAGGTCACATCGGCAATGTTTGGGAGGAGTTAGTGATACCTTTTTTTTTTTTTTTTTTTTTTTTTCATGTTCAGGAGACTGTAATCCCCGCACGGTCAGAGGGAGCCATCTTTCTTCAGAACGATGTCTAAGGGTGACGACCATGGGCTGGAGGCCTTTTGGCAAAGGCCAACTTCTTCCATTTTGGCAAACGTCTGGCTGGCAGCTGCCAATCAACCCGGTGCCAGACATCGGAGTATTGAGAAGACTCGGGGTCCCGTCGTCTTGATATGGTGATAAATATCGTGCTTGGCAGGAGCCGTGGGGATTTGGCGAAGTTCTGGATAGAAAACTTCAGGGTAGTACATGAGGAGGTGGGCGTAGGCATCCGTGGGTGCGCTGATGTGGAGAGCGAGGATGGAGGGGGCGGGTTAAAGAGATGTCGACAAGTACGAGTCTGCGTTGACCAATCGTCAGAGGGCGATACCGACCTGAAGGTGGAAATGACACAGGAAATCCGCACCGAGGATTAGCAATGTGACGCCAGTAACAAGAAACTTCCAATTCGATGTACCGTTTCAAAATGATAATGTGAGGATCTCCTAACCGTAGGTTGGTATCGCAGATTCGTTGGCAGGTACCAGGCAGATGTCGGCAGACTTAGACAGATTATGTCGTGTCCTGAAGAGTTCTCTTGGCTAAAGAGAACGACAAGCCCCCTTGTCTACCAAAAATCGCATGCCCGTTCCGGCATCATGTAAAAAGAAAAGATTAGAAAAACGGGAGGCCACCGCCACAAGCAATGGGCTACTTACACATTTTTTGTCCACTAACAATCCTTGGCACATTTATTAGCGGCAGCCCCAAATCTGAAGTGGTAGTAGGAAAACTGCGGACGATGGGTGGCAGTAAGTGGCTGTAGAAGTCGTTGGTTGGGGGGCTAGCGAGCGGTGGGTGATGGGTGGCTTTATCGCCGCTCTGGCACATCACGGCTTATGCGTGTATGTCCTACACCATTCACGTCAGATTCAGTTGAAGTTAAATAGGTGTCCTCTTAGTCAGAACTGGAGGCGTTGATGGAGGTCTTGAAGGTCGTGAAGTTGCTGCCCATAAGGGCGTCGGCTTTGGTCATCAAGTCCTTTATGGGTAAACTATTGACATTGGGCATGGCAGCGTGTACAGGTTCGGGTAAACGGCGTACCCAAAGGGCACGGAGTAGGTTCACCTCACGAGGAGAGCAGCCTGCGGCAGGTTGCAGTCGAGCGATACTGGTCATTTTTTTGAGGGCAAGCGAAGCCCTTTGGTCCCCCAATGGTTTTGAAAGAGCTGAAAAAGCTTTGCTATATGGGTAGCTGGCGAAGGCGAGTACTGCTGCAGAAGGTATGTTTTGATGGCGTCATACGCTATTGGGGTGTCTCCTTGTTTACAAAGCCAGTCAGAGATTTCCGGGAAGGTGTCCTCGGGTATCGCCGCGAGAACAAAATATGCTTTGGTGTTTGA
>NC_090726.1:172496424-172501424 GCF_036898095.1 Palaemon carinicauda
TAACACATACAAAGAGAGCTTAGCTCCCCTAGGTCACTACCGAAGGTTTCTGTGGATATGATTCCTTCTTTTGTGATCTACCAGACTAGTCCTTGTTGCTGTTCTCGGGGGAGGATAAGTTCTTCCCTTGGGAGTAGCAACGCCTTCCTTGCTTTGGTGCTCTGGGAGCTGGCAAGTATTGCTGGCCTTTCCCCTTAGATCTCCCTTAGGCTAAGATAATTTTATTGGCTGCGTGTGATCTGTCACTAAAGCAAGGTTGGCAGGACCCTCTTGTCCCTTCCCCCTCTTTCTTCGTAATGGCCGAGCCATTACTGTACTGTACGTCGTTCTACATCTGGACCTAGTATAGGTTAGGATGTGGAATTGACTCAGCCCCTAGCCGGCCGGCAGAACTGCTGGCCGGCAGGGGTCTTACTGTACTGTACGTCGTTCTACATCTGGACGAAGTATAGGTTAGGATGTGGAATTGACTCAGCCCCTTGCTGGCCGGCAGAGCTGCTGGCCGGCAAGGGTCTTATGTTTTCGAGTGCTGCCCGGACCTCTCTTGGTCCCTCATCCATGCCTGCCGGCAGAGCCAGACGGCATTGGTCAGGAAGCCTGAATTAGTTTCTCCCCTTCCTTATATGCACTCTTTCGGTTGCCGGGCTTGGAGGTTGTGTACACTCTTATCCCGGCATCCATTCTATTTTTCTTCTAGTGCTGTACCTGACCCAGCTGCCGGCCTATGAGGCCGGCAGCCGGGCAGGTGTAGTCCTCTGGTTCTTTTGCTGCCGGCTGGCATCGGTCTTGTACCTTTGCCGGCCGGCTTATGTCAGCCCTTGTCTGCCGGTCACCAAGAGTGTGGCCGGCAGCTGGGTACTACCTTGTGTAGTTGCTGGCCGGCAGCCATTGCCGGCCAACATTGGCTGTTACCGGCCGGCAGTTGCTGCCGACCGGCACAGGCATTTGAACCAGAAGTGCTGCCGCCCTATAGCTGTTAAGTAGTATACTTTAAAGCTAGTTGTGGTGTGTGCCGGCCGGCAAAGGCAGGCCGGCACACATCCCCCTATACTGTACTAGTATTCTTCAGTATAACATATACAGTAAGAAGAAAACTATGGTAAGGGTTTTGGTACAGCACTGTGTCTTCTAACACTATTGTGTTTTCTTGCACATCCCTTTGCTGTTGCTCTCTGATAGGAAGCTGAGTTCTTTCCTGTCTATTATCCAGGATTTTAAAATCATTGCTTAGGTGTGAGCTCCACCTGTTTCCTCTGGAAACCTTGCATTGGTTACTCTAGAAGAGATAAACCATTTTGATTTTATTATCTGGAAGGCTGCAACAACGGGTTGTGAGGGAAACACAAGTGTGTGTCTTTCCTTTATGAATTGTTATGCTATACTATGCATATCCAGTGATACATAGTTCACTTGATACTCATGGAAATTTCTTCTCTTTACAGGAGGACCCTCCGAAGTGCGGAAATGTTTTCTGCAACGTCCGCAGCAAGAACCTCTGCGGACATGAGTGTTGTAGGAGACATGCAGCATGCGCTGTCTCCAAGGATGATCTCCAGTATTGGGACCCTCAGGTATGTACTGTATGCACTAACCTGATTACTGAGGCTTTTGATTCCCCTAGAACGGCGGAATCAAGGGATATAGCAAGGGAGAAGCTTCGTACTTGGGTAAGGGGCTTCAAGAAGACCACCTCTGGCCCTTATCTTCCAAGTGAGAAGATGAGGGCGTATCTTTTTCCCCAGGCATCAGCTGATGCAGTGATTCCGCAGCCTCAAGAGGAGATCCCTCAAGATCAAGTCCAGGTGGACGTGGAAGTCGCAGTCGCGATGCAAGACATCCAGTTAGATGACAGGATGTCTGACGTGGACGAACGTTTGGAACAAGACCTCCTGGCAGAAGGTCAGGATGAAGTTCAAACCCCGGATGTTGTAGAGGATGAGGTCGACGAGGTGTCGGCTACTCCGGTTCAGATTCCGGAGCCTATCCCCTCAACATCGGTCGGTCTCCCAGTAGACCTGGGACAGGCCCTCTCTTCGATTGTTGGAATGATCCAACAAATGCAGAAGGAGAATCAGGAGAAGGCGGCTGCTATGGAACTGCGTATGCAGTCCCTGGCAGAATTACGTGGGCCCCGGAAAAGGCTCAATGTGAAAGACCTTCCCTTATGCTCAGATGCTAACCCATGGAGGTATGCTGAGCACATGCCGATGACGACTGGAAAGATCGTCATCTCGGATAAGCTGGGTTCAATTCCCCTAGAGGAGGTGGAATTCTGGCCCAGCAAGGCATCATATCCAGACTGCTATGTCCGGCTGAGAAAAGAACCAGCTTCAAGGGAGGAGACAGAGCCGAAGGAGGTCATGATTATGGACCACGCTAAGGCTCAAGCCCTACTTTCATCCTCGATGAAAGAGAGGGGCTTCTCTAACTCGAAGGTAGCTGCATTGAGCAAGAAGCTCCCTTCTTTTGTGTCCTCTCCTGATAGAGCCTTCCCCTTTCTACAGAAAGGGTTTGCGGCTGTCCTAAAGGCAGTCGAGGCCGGCAAGCCTTGCCCCTCCCTGGATGAGTGTAAACCCTTGTCGCTGGCCCTGCCTATGGACCACAAAGACTGGAAGGATGTCCATCTGACATTCTCGGTGGGAAAGTTGGAGGCTGATATTGCCGGACGGCAATTTGGCGAGGATCTCCCCAAGCTGTCCGACTCTCTTTTACGAAGAGAGTTCGAGACAAAAGAAAGACTGGCTGCCTAAATGTCTCATCAGACTACTCTTGAGACGATGGCAAGTGACCCCAAGGTCCATGAAATGTTCATGGTAGTGGCTAAGTCTCACCTAGCCACAGTGACGAAGGACCTTTATGGCTTCGTCAAGGCAAGGAGAGCTTGCAGGGAGTTCGTGTTCACCGGGGCTATGGTGAGACACGAGCCAAGGAAGTTAATCTCCTCCAACATTTGGGGAAAAGACCTTTTCCCTACCGATGTGGTCAAAGAAGTTGTTGATAAGGCCGCCGTGGAGAATAGAAACCTTCTCCAGAAGTGGGGCCTGGCTATCAAAAGAAAGTCTTCCCCGGATGAGGGTCCTCAACCAAAGAGGAAGAATATGAGGACTAGGCTACCGTCTCGGCCAGCCAAGCCTTTTAGACAGCAACAGCAACTGCAATTGCCATTGCCTCCAGTGCCCCAGATGGTGGCACAAACCCCGACTACTTTTCAGTGGGTACCCCAGGCTGTGCCAGGTCAGTCAACCACATTCACCCCAACGTTCGAAGGACAGTCTTCTTCCTTTCGTGCAAAACCTAGAGGAGCAGCCAGAGGCTCGTCTAGGCGCCCCTCAAGGGGAAGGGGATTCAGAGGTGGTCGTGGTCAGGGAGGCAAGACCTCAGGACGGCAGTCCAAGTGAAACGATACCGGTAGGAGGGAGACTGATGAAATTTTGGGATCGCTGGACCTTCGATCCCAGGGCCCAAAGCCTACTCAAGAATGGACTGGGCTGGAGCTGGTACAGCACTCCACCCCCGTGCCTTCGGTTTTTCCAACACTCCACCCCAGTTTTGGAGGAGTACGTTCAAGAACTGTTGGAGAAAAAGGTGATCCGAAAGGTGAAGTCCATCAAATTCCAAGGGAGGCTGTTTTGTGTTCCCAAGAAAGACTCGGAAAAGCTCAGAGTCATTCTGGACTTGTCGCCACTCAACAAGTTCATAGTGAATTGCAAATTCAAGATGCTAACACTGCAACACATAAGGACCTTACTGCCCAAGAGGGCATACTCAGTCTCTATAGACTTGTCAGACGCCTA
Source organism: Palaemon carinicauda (assembly GCF_036898095.1). Lineage (NCBI taxonomy): Eukaryota > Metazoa > Arthropoda > Malacostraca > Decapoda > Palaemonidae > Palaemon > Palaemon carinicauda. The sequence goes on from NC_090726.1 coordinate 172,500,219, forward strand.
TTGGCACATTCCAATCAGCCGTCGACTCTCCCCCTACCTAGGGTTCAGGCTACAACGGAGACTATACGCCTTCAGAGCCATGCCATTCGGGCTAAACATAGCCCCAAGGATTTTCACGAAGCTTGCGAGCGCAGCTCTCAAACAATTACGCCTAAAGGGAATTCAGGTAATAGCCTACCTGGACGACTGGCTGGTGTGGGCAGCATCCGAGACCGAATGCTTGCAAGCTTCCAGTCAGGTGAATCAGTTCCTAGAGTACCTAGGCTTCAAGATCAACAGAAAAAAGTCTCGACTTTCTCCATCCCAAAAGTTCCAGTGGCTGGGAATCCACTGGGACCTTTTGTCACACAGTTTCTCCATCCCGACGAAGAAAAGGAAGGAGATAGCGGGCTCTGTCAAGAGACTTCTAGATTCCGAAAGGATATCAAGACGCGAACAGGAGAGGGTACTAGGCTCTCTCCAGTTTGCTTCAGTGACAGACCCAGTGCTAAGAGCACAGCTAAAGGATGCAACCGGAGTTTGGAGAAGGTATGCATCAAACGCGCGAAGAGATCTGAGAAGACCAGTGCCGCCTCGGCTACGTACTCTTCTCAGACCTTGGTCCCAAGCCAGACATCTAAAGAAGTCGGTTCTTCTTCAGCCACCTCCCCCGTCGATGACGATTCACTCAGACGCCTCAAAGGAGGGATGGGGAGGTCACTCTCATCGGAAAAAAGTCCAGGGGACTTGGTCCAAGCTATTCAGGACCTTTCATATAAACTTTCTAGAAGCTATGGCAGTGCTCCTTACCTTAAAGAAAGTCTCCCCGCATCACTCGATCCACATAAGATTGGTGATGGACAGCGAGGTGGTTGTGAGATGCTTGAATCGACAACGGTCGAGGTCACCACCTCTCAACCAGGTGATGTTAGCCATTTTCCGATTGGCGGAAAAGAAGAAGTGGTACCTGTCGGCAGTTCACCTTCAAGGAGTCCGCAATGTGACAGCGGACGCTCTATCCAGGTTCACACCGATAGAGTAGGAATGGTCCTTAGACGCAGGATCATTCTCCTTCATTCTGAATCAAGTCCCAGAACTGCAGATAGACCTCTTTGCGACGAAAGACAACAAGAAGTTGCCCCTGTACGTGTCCCCGTACGAGGACCCCTTAGCGGAAGCAGTGGACGCGATGTCCCTCGACTGGAACAGATGGTCCAGGATTTATCT
>NC_090726.1:172511424-172518924 GCF_036898095.1 Palaemon carinicauda
GATAAACATTTTAAATTCTTCACACCTTTTGGAATTTCTCATATCCTCATTATATTATTGGAGTAGGGGATATGGAAGGAATGAGGGTATTATTTTTAATAGTTAAAATTCAGTAATTACTTTGAGTCGAATCTACTAAACTGTTATGCACGTATTTTTTTTATGTTTCTTTTATGTAACCCTGTATTTCTTAACAGTATGTTCTTGGAGGCTGATGATATGGATATTTATTCTACAAAATAGCTTACATTTGCTAAAAAATCTATATAGTTCCTGCTCTTAACATGGATATGATTATTTACCTTCCCATATTCTAACCTTATAAAATCTAATTTATCTGAGTATTTCTTTTCCGATATAAACTTACAATACAGTAGTACATAATATTAAACTGCTTCTCCAAACCATTAACCATTGTATAATCTTTCGTGAGATCATACATATATATATATATATATATATATATATATATATATATATATATATATATATATATATATATATATATATATATATATATATATATATATATATATATATATATATATATATATATATATATATATATATATATATATATATATATATATATATATATATATATATATATATACACACACACATATATATATATATATATATATATATATATATGTATATATATATATATATATATATATATATATATATATATATATATATATATATATATATATATATATCAAATTTCTGGGAGAAAAGATTCATGCTTTCGGCTCAAAGTTTCTCTTCTTTTTATAACATAATTCAATAACTAGTACAACATAGCAAGGACACATAAACTTCTCAATTCCGATCAGGCAAAAAAAAACAATCTATTAATGAATAGAAAAATGGAAAACTCAAGACTACAATCGTAATATTAATAAACAATAATCAAATAAACGTTCTCATTTCATAAAGTAACTGAGACTTCTGTAAGATCAGGAGAAAATAGATTAACAGACGTGCTATCAATCACTATTCAATATAATAATAATAATAATAATAATAATAATAATAATAATAATAATAATAATAATAATAATAATAATAATAATAATAATAATAATAATAATAATAATAATAATAATGACAATCGTACATACTGTAACTGAATATGATAATGCCATTTGCCTTCTTACAAGTAGGTTTCGTATATACTATAGATCAGTATAGTAAAATAAGCATAATACTTGCAAAAAAAAAATAAATAAATATCTATTTGCCCATATTAGAATGAATAATGAGTCACCTCCACATGATTATATTTTTCCTCATGTCTTCTACATTTTCTTAGTGTCCTTATTCCACTGTCACATCAAAAGGTGTCCTAATTAATCTTTTAGGGTTCAGGATTTCCCAAAAAAGTTCTTTACAGCAGCGGACTTACATGAATATTATTTGTAACATAAATAAAATTTGGTAATACAAAACGAAGAAAAGTAAATAAAAGTAAGAGAGGAATTCGAGAGAGGCGACTAAAAAACATGGGAAAAATTAAACAAAATGTATCCCCTGAGTAGTTGTCGGATAAGAATATCAGGTTAAAGAATAAGATTCCGAAGCTATTCAGAGAAGAACATGAGGAGAGGCCATATTACGACCTAATAATTGACACAGGAGGAGATAAAAAGAAATAGAAGTTACAATTACAGTATTAAAGATACATAAATACTTTCTTGAAAGTTAAATAGAATTTTTTATTTAATTTCAACTAGTAAGCAAACACTTGTAGACCCACGAGATGCATATATCAGTTGAATCCCATAGGGCGTAGTCTACATCAAATACGTTCATCCCCTTCATCCTAATATATTGTATTTAATGTTCATGAATTGATGAAAATGTATCTCTTTTTCGTTATGTACGCATAAAAAATGTTTGAGGAAATACACAACAATGTATCCATATGAAGGAAATTTTATTCTAGTATTACAACAAATAATTTAGCACCACAAACTATTGGTATTTCAGAAATAAAATTAAATGAAACAAATAAACTCTCCTTTCATAGGTGTTGTGCACAGATTGGTAAGTAGGATCTGTTGGAAATTGAATTATCAGCAAAACGTCGCTGACACTGGCAAAAGAACGGCTCCTCATAGTCAACTCTATTCAAATTTCTAAATTGTCTCATGATAATTGCTATGATTCATCACGTACAAAAACACATTGCTTAACAGATATCATCTTCTCACAATGTGCTGCTTAATGTATGAAAAATGGAAAAGTAAAGATTTTCTAAAGCACAGTAAAGGATTAATCTGTATAAACTTTTATTTAAAATGACTAGGATAAAGAACAGAAAAACTCATCAGTGCATGCAGTTGGAAATAGAAATCGACTAATCTAATTATAGTAAAGCCACGATCAACTCCACCCCCAGCCCCCCACCCCGAAAAAAAAAATAATTGCATTTTTTTTTTACGTCATTTATGAATAGCGTACAGTAATATCATTCATAAAGTAAAATTACTGATAGTGGATGCGACCACGGTAATCACTTACATAATATCCGAATTAATAAAACATTGAAATAACGTTAGCTTAGAAGAGAGAGAGAGAGAGAGAGAGAGAGAGAGAGAGAGAGAGAGAGAGAGAGAGAGAGAGAGAGAGAGAGACTTACCTTATTCTATGTTTGGGTTCCCCCCGGTCCCTCAGTATAAGGCATCTCTTATATCCACCAGAGAGTTGCTAATGCATCTTCCGGTGTATTTTGCATCTTCCAGTCTTGGATGGTCTGGGATGCATCTTAGGTATTTATCGAGCTTATTCCTAAATACATCTATGTTTACTCCTGATATGTTTCTTAGATGAGTTGGCAGCACATTAAATAGTCGCTGCATTATAGATGCTGGGCGTAGTGGATTAATGTCCTGTGCGCCTTCCTTAGTTTCCCTGGTAGAGTTTTGGGCACTATTAATCTACTTCAGCTTGCTCTTTCTGATATTTTTAGCTCCATGATGTTTTTTAGTAATTCCCTCGATTTGCTTTCATGCTTGTATTATCATGTAGCATTCTCTTCTCCTTTCTAGACTGTACAGTTTTAAAAATTGCAGTCTTTCCCAGTAGTCAAGGTCCTTAACTTCTTCTATTCTAGCAGTAAAGGACATTTGTACACTCTCTATTTGTGCAATATCCTTTTGGTCGTGGGGGTACCATATCACATTGCAGTACTCGAGTGCAGTACGTACATAAGTTTTGTAAAGCATAATCATGTGTTCAGCTTTTCTTGTTTTAAAGTGTCTGAATTTCATTCCCATGTTTGCTTTACATTTAGCCAACAGTGTTGCTATTTGGTCGTTGCATAACATATTCCTCTTTAACATTACACCAAGGTCTTTAATTGCATCCTTGTTTGTGATTGTCTCGTTATCAGGTCCCCTGTATGCATATACCATTCCTTTTCTGTTTCCACACTTTATTGATTTGAATTTTACCGGAGTTAAATACCATCATATTTATATCCGCCCATTCATATAGTTTGTCTAGATATCTTTGTAATGAGTTCCTATCTTCATCACAAGTAATTTCTCTTTTTATTCTTGTGTCATCGGCAAAACTTCTTACTACAGAGTCTTTAACATTACAGTCTATTTCTGAGATCATAATAACAAACGGCAGTGCTGCTAATACTGTGGCATATGGCACGCCAGATATTACATGATCTTCATCTGACTTCTCGTCATTTGCAACCCCTGTCTGTTTTCAGCTTTGCAGAAATTCTTTGATCCATTTTCCTATCTTTCCCACAATATTATGCTTTCTCATTTTTTTCTCCAATATTTTATAGTCTACCTTATCAGAGGCTTTTGCAAAATCTACATAGATCTCATCTGTGTCTTTTTCATTTATTATGTTTTTGTATATGTTTTCTTAGTGTGATATCAGTTAGGTTTGTGTACTTTTTCCGGGCACAAAACCGTGTTTACCTATATTAAATTAATTATTTTTAACCACATGATTCATTATTTTCTTTTTTAATACCTTTTCATACACTTTCTTATGTGATGTTAGACTAATAGGTCTATAATTGCTTGCCTCTAGTCTTGATCAACTTTTGGAAATAGGGGTTATTTATGCTAATTTATGTTTAACATATATCTCGTTCATATCTAAACTTTGTCTTAGCAGTATTGTAAGTGGCTTCACGATAGTGTGTGCAGCTTTTTATTTAACAAAATCGCTGGAACTTCATCTGGTCCAGCCACCAATCTATCTTTAATTTCACTCAAAACCTTCACAATATCTGCTTCATTAATATCTGTATCCGTTAGATATCAAACATTTTCTTCTCTCATTTCTTTCATTATTCTCATTCGTAATTCTTGGCGTGAACTCACTCTTATATTTTTCTGCTAATATGTTGCATAGTAAAGTACTTTTTATATATATATATATATATATATATATATATATATATATATATATATATATATATTGAAGTGTCCTTTCTTCTAAGTCCTTTTTTTCATTTTCTTTCGATTGTATAATCTTTTGTTCTACATTTTCTCTTTTACTTTTTATTTCCTTCATTTTCCATACATTTTTTCTTTTGCAATATATTTCTTCTACTTTCTAATTTTCTGAGATAACATCCTTCTGTCTCTTGGTGTGCATACCTGATGTTTATTCCTTTTTTTCGGTACATATTTTTCAACAATATTCTCCAGTGTTTTGTACAGTATATCGGTATTTGCCTGCATATTATCTCTTACAAATACATTTTTTCAATCTTTGTTCAATTCTTCATTTATTTTTTACCATTTTATATTCTTACTATAAAAATTATATCTTCCATATCCTTCCCATCGTTTTGTGCTTTGTTCATCTCTGTGTTCACTTGCTTTGGATTGGACTATTAATTTTATGACATTGTGGTCTGAAGTTCCTGTGTTATACACTATTATTTCTTTAACATAATTCACCTCATTCACAAACGCTAAATCTAGGACATTGTCCTTTCTTGTTAGAATGTGGTTTATTTGTTGCATATTATGTTCTAATAGTATATCTTGAAGCTTTTTAAATTTCCTCTTATCTTCTGCGCTACTATTACTCTCTTTTTTATATGTATATATACAACCACTTTCTTCTATCTGTTCTTTCCAATCCACGAAAGGAAAGTTAAAATCTCCGGATAGGAGTATATTCCAGTCTTTATGGTTTCTACATATATCATCTATTTCTTTTCTATTATTATGTCAAACGCCTTAGTATTTGGGGGTCTGTAAACTACAATATTCACTAGTTTGACATATTCAAATTCTACCGCAATCAATACACATTCTGTGTTGCTGTATTTTTCACAGACTTTTCCTTGATTTATGTCTCTTCCATATATGGCGGTTCCACTGGAATCCAATTTGTTCTGTCTGATATATATGTTTGGAAACCCTTTATCTGGTTATTACTGCCAGTCTCTTGGGAATTCCATGTTTCACTTATATTTAATATATCTATTTTTTTCAATTTAGGTTAGTTCTTCTATGAACTCTATTTTCCTTTTAGAGATACTCATGACTAAACCCTGTGCATTCATCACTACTATGGTTTGTGTTTCATTCCCAATGGTAATAATATGGAGTATCCTAATCTTCCTTCCTGTTCTGACATGATGTTATTTTCTTCATTTCTATGAATTTCGCCATTAAAAATTCAAAGTTTTCTATTATACTTGCTGTTTCGCCTTCATATTTATTTTGTGTATACCTGCAATTATCCCCATATCTGCACGAACCACTGGCATCATAGATGCATTCTTTGTAGTTGGGCTCTAATTGTGCATATTTTGGTTGAAAAGCATCATATCTTGGGGCCTTTTGTGCATAGTACGGTATATACTCGGCTTGTATTTTTTTTTCTTTTTTTTCATTTTTGCTTTCATTTCTTTTTCTCTTTCCTGAATTTTCTGACTTTCATTCATGGTTGCAGGATGCATATATCGACAATTTTTGTTGAATTTGTATCCTTTTCCTTCTTTCAGATTTTTACATAATTTTGGATGGAGATCTCGGCATTCGTCTCCATATCTGTCTATATATGCATATTTACCATGTATTTCATAATTATGGCATATCATTGGAGGCTTGTAGAAGCATCTTTCGACAAAGCTGTAATTCCCTCTTTTCAGTGAATTGCAGACTATATCTTTCTTTTCTTTTTTTCTTGTTCTTGTTCTTCCTTAAAAATATGCAGGTCCGGGTAGAATCTCTTGGGTCTATTATTTGTTTCCATCTGATAATATATTTCTTCCTATGTGTGTTGTTGAGTAGCATCATATGTTGTATCAATGATTTCCTCTGCATCCTTACACATATCCTGTTGATTTTTCTCTTCCTCTTCTTTTCTTCTTCTTCTTTTTCAAAAATTTGCGGATTCAGCCTCGACTTAATTATTTTCCTATCCAGACTAAGCATGTTGAGCAGAATATCTTTGTGTCATTGTTTTTTATTTTATGTTGCACTTCAGCGCAAGTAGGGTGTGTTGGTACATGACATGCATGGCCTTTCCCGATCAGCTGATGTGGATTAATAATAGAATACCAAATCTTACATGTTGCACCATTTTGGCATTTTTTTTTCAATGCAGCAATAAGCATATTCACCATATTGGACTCCTTATTGTTCTTTGATGGAATGTGTTGATTGATGTAAACTTTCTTTATAAGTCTCTTTATCATCTGGATCTTCTTTTTATTTTTTTTATAATGTTGATGATGTTTTCCGTAGACTTGCTCCAGTTTGTTGGATCATATGGTTTCAATATGTTTGAGAATATTTTTCCGTCACACTGGATGGAGTTACTAGCGACCTCTGTTACCAAATGGTCTAGTTTTTTTTTGCGCCAACTCTTGGAATTTAGTCTTGCTGATTGCAGCAATGTCTCCCCTAGCTTTGTCTGTGTTATAGAGCGCCATCTTGATCAGATTTTTAGTAATTCACAAGATAACTATCCTATGCCGATAGTTTATCCCACTTTTCAGACCTCAAACTAATCACCGACTGTTCACGGAAATTTGTAGCTATATTGCACTTGATAGCCTTTTGTTATCCGCGTTAAATAAGCTTTTTTATTGGATCACACAAGTGTACTCACTCACCACCATACAGAAAACACGAGAGAGAGAGAGAGAGAGAGAGAGAGAGAGAGAGAGAGAGAGAGAGAAAGAGAGAGAGAGTACTACTATATTTCTCAGTGAAATTTATAAAAGTGACACCAAACTCTACATCTCACGTCATCCAAAGTTTATACAGCCAAATTAATATATAACCAAGTAAATCTAGGAAGGAAAGTTACGCTGCCAATCCTGTTTGGAGAGCATCATAGAAAATCCTAACAGAATAGATATGTATATAAACCATTTGCCCTTGAACATTTTCCCATCTAGAAAGCAGAACTAACATGGTACATTTACTAATCATACAGAAAGTAAGATATTACGATTTGTTGTCAATATTTTATCAGGAATATTTAATA
>NC_090726.1:172523924-172526424 GCF_036898095.1 Palaemon carinicauda
CATAATAATGAGAAAACGTTTCATTGCCTCATGGATGGCATCTTAGGCGACCTTGCCTACTATGAATGTTACGTGAACAACATATTTTGTTCTCTTCCACCAAAGAGGAGCAATTCTGTCACCTAAACATCGTGCTCGACCAGTTACAACAGAACAGCATTGTTGTCCGGTATGACAAGTGTACTTTTGAAACCAAAGAAGTATCGTTCTTTAGGCACCGCATCACTCCCATAGGAGTCCACCCCAAACCTAAGAAGGTAGCAGCTGTTCATAACTTCCCCACACCCTCAACCGTCAAAGCAATCCAAGAATTCTTGGGCATGATCAACTAGTGTCACCATTTACTGTCAGTAATCACCGCCACTCTTTCCCCCTTTTACTCCTCCCTCAATAGGCAAGCCAAAAGGCCTGAAGTGAGGTCCCCATCTATAAGCAGTCTTCTGCAATGTAAAGAATGCTTTATCAACTACTGCTTCTCTTAGGTTTTCCATCCCACATGCACATCTCCTTCTCTACAATGATACCAGTGTCGTCATTATTGGTGCAGTACTCATGCTGGTGGTCAGCGGCTCACCCCACCCATTATTCTACCTTCGACCGTGAATTGCTGGTGGTGCACTTAGCTGTCAATCACTTTCCTCATTTCTTAGTAGGTACGCCCTTCATCATTCTCACAGACAACATACCTCTGGTGCATGCCTTTACTCAACAGTAAGACACCTGGGTCACCAGTCAAAGCTGATGTCTCTCTGACGTAACTGAATACAATTGCAAACTTCAGCACGACCCTGGGAGAAGGAATCCATTGCCGATGCCCTGTCAAGAAACACACTGGCTGTTATTTACCTGGGAGTGCAATGCCTTCGCAGAAGTCCAACGGAAGGATCTAAAGTACAAAGCATGTAAGACATCCTGTACATTCTTTCGTTGGAAGATACACTCCTTGACCGAATTGAACGCGCTCCTCCTCTGTGATGTCAGTACTTGTTGACCCTAGACAGATGATACCTGCTCCCATTCACCAATAGGTGTTCGGTCTCATTCATGGCCTTTAACATCCCTCGAGCCGATCTATTGCACAGCTATTGATGACGAAGAGCATTTGGCATGGAATTACTAATAATGCTAAGGATTGGGTCTGCGCCTGTATTTCCTGCCAAACTTCAAAAGTATATGACACATGGATCCAGGAGTGGGCAGAGTTCCTCAACCTCAACATTGTTTTGTCCACAGTCATGTCAATGTAGAATGTCCCCTACCCACATCATAAAGACATGGTTATTTATTTATCATCGACTGCTCCACTCACTGGCCTGAACCATTCCATGGAAACTGCAACGTCTGCCTCATATACATCTGCTTTAGTCTCTGGATGGAGTGCAAGACTTGGTATCCCTAAGCATATTACTAACAATAGGGGTACTCCTTTCCCCTGTCAATTTTTTAATCTACTGGGAATCATCCTACATCAAACAGCCGCCTACAGCCCTGTTCCCAACAGAATGACTGAACTTTTTCATTGCACCCTAAATACAGGTTTGATGGCCCACTGCAAAGACTCCAACTGGTTTACCCAGCTTCCGTGGCTTCTCCTGGGACTAACGACCACCCCCTAAAGACGCCTTGTATGTCTTGTCAGCTGAAAATGTGAATGGCGAACCCATCGGTCATCCTTATCAACTTCTTTTTTGCCGCCTTCAACCTGCTCCTACAATCTCCAGTGCCTACATCACATTGTGGGAAAACTTACTCTATGCTCCCAGACTTACAAGCCCCCAGCAAAGCAACATATACCGACATATTTGCAATCAGCAAAGCACATTTTCCTGCGCAATGGCACTAGCAACACCCACCCTTTCCTCGTAGTCCGTCGTTTGCGAATGTATTCTTAATTAATAGGTGTGGCAAAGATGACTGGATCTCCATTGATCGACTAAAATGTTTTGATTGTAGGTCGCTGTGTATAATGTAGATGATTATTTAATAAAGTTTAGTTGCAATCACCTCGCCTCTCAGTTATCACCTAACTGGCCGTTTGCACAGTTGACATGCATATATGGCTATCCTATGTTATCTGTCTTTCTACTTGTCATTTCTTTCTCTGGATGTGTACAGATTGAAGGCAATGCAGAACAAAAATACTAGTCATATATAAGAAAGAAAAAGGTAAATATATCGAAATACAAAAAGACAAATTAAATCTTAATATATCGAAAAATAAGATAAAAATATGGAATTGAAATGAAAGTTTTAAGGAAGCAAAGATAAAAGGAAAACCCATTGGTAATTCCATGCTAACCAAGAATGTGATTTAGAGAATTTTGTAGTGCAAAGCTAATTACATAAATTGGAACATCGCGGTGAATAAATGTAATTAATATAATTTCTACAAGAGGCTCTCTCTCTCTCTCATCTCTCTCTCTCTCTCTCTCTCTCTCTCTCTCTCTCTCTCTCTCTCTCTCTCATCTCTCTCTCTCTCTCTCTCTCTTTATTTTGAAAT
>NC_090726.1:172533924-172548924 GCF_036898095.1 Palaemon carinicauda
TTGGGAATACTTAAGGACGAGGAGAATACCACACGAAATTAGTATATTGTTGCCTGAAGAGACTCAAACCCGAGCGAGATTCATATTGTTTGATAGTGGCAGGCAGGAGACACGGGAATCAGCCTTTGACTGACAATATTGCGGAACAACAAGTGCTCACAGCTTTAATGGACAATGTTTGATACGAAATAGAATATAATAGGATACCCTATGAGAATTCAACTTTACATATGTTATTTTATATCCTTGAAGTATTGAGATTATATGTATTATCACACTATTATATCAATAATACTTTGTTGTTATTTACCATTATCATTTTATTTGAGAGAAATAATGAGAGAGAGAAAAAGATACAGATAGGCAAGCCTTCCCTTGCAATTATTAATAACAAACATATTTTTAATTTTCTTTTATTTATAATGCTCATATTTCCTAATAATGAAACCGATGGGACGCATATTTCAAGATATATAAGATGAACCTATTTACAGTTATATCAGTCAAAATGCATTTGTCCTTTTTATGGATAATACATGGATATTCTAAGGCTTTCTCGAATCATGTTATATTGAGTTTCTATTGGAACGGCATCATAACAAAAATGGGTGAAATTCTCACCTTTGAATATCCTTCTTTTCTTTTTAAGTTGTTTTTTGGAAATAGTGATTATTGGTAATATATATATATATATATATATATATATATATATATATATATGTCTGTATATATATATATATATATATATATATATATATATATATATATATATATATATATATATATATATATATATATATATATATATATATATATATTTATATATATAGTTAAAGTTTCACCAACATCACTTTTCTGCTGATAATTATCATGAAAATTAATCGTTGTTTATTTATACATAAAAAGGACAATAAATCCTTCAACCATATTTCAATAACATGTATTTTTTTGGAATATTTTCTATTATTTGTCCATTATCGATATTATAGCAAGTAACCACAGAGATATGCAATTAATTGCTGGTAGTTCTGAAATTCTGAATAGTAAGGGGAAATATGGGAGATTTGATTTGAAATAGGCAATTGAATCATCACTTGATAAACTAGTAACAGGGATTAATTTTCATAACAACTCTGTCACATTATGATATGCATATTGAGGTGCCTCCTGATCATTGAAATTTTCATGAATATAAGGAGCTTAATATCTTTGATCTACTTAACCACTACATAAAGTTTATTTTTTGTTTCGTTTGTGTCTCTACATATGTGAAGATTAATATAATAATTACCGTGCTGTAATAAAAATTATTTTATGTAATATCGCTAATCATCAAAGATAGAAGCACCGTAAATCGGACTATACACCTTTTTCTTTTACTAGAAGTTACTTTGAAGTGTATGGTTTTCTATTCTTCTCTAGCTTTTTATATAATTCTTATTATCAGTGAAGCTCAGTGAAATATTTATATATGAAAGATTATAAATGTTATGTATGACGAGCAACACATTAATCAGTAGATTTCCGGAAAAGATGAAATTATCGTTAAGGTCTAAAATAAGGCTAGATTATCTATATTTATATATAAGTTTTAGAAAATAAAGTAAAAGCAACGCTTAACTTACTTTTCTGGAACTGAGGACAAATTGTGACAAATTATAGTAAAAGTGTGAAAAATATAATGTAACCTTTTTTTGCATCACTTTAATCTTCAATGGCATACTGCTTGTAAATTTTCATGGAAGCCCTCTCCAACTTTTATAATAGAAGGTACACTTGACGGAAAAGTTAAACCTAGTTACGTCAATTCTCTTTTACTCATAATATATTTTAGTGGCAAACTAATATTATATATTTATATATATATATATATATATATATATATATATATATATATATATATATATATATATATATATATATATATATGCATATATATATATATATATATATATATATATATATATATATGCATATATATTTATATATATATATATATATATATATATATATATATATATATATATATATATATATTTACCCAGATATATAATTAGTAAATAATATAAGTCCTCAATCTAACAAATCATGATATCATACTTGAATATATAGACCCAAAAGCCCACATATATTATGTTCCATGATTCATGAACCCTTGAAGTCCATTGTTTTCTATTTTTGAAGTAAGGAGTAGATACTACCCATTCCATAAGATGTTGAATATGTTGAAGTCAATGAGGTTCTCTGTTATAGGCCTTTTATGATGCTGTGTCTTATCAGCTTCATCCCGGAAGGTGAGCTGTATTACTTTGGCTAAGATCATCTCTCAAGAAACCTGGACAAATTTGTAAGGTCTTCTGAAAAAGATGAATATTTTAATATTATTAGATTTCTGTTGAATAATGTAAATATGAACAGCAAGGTAGTATTTTTTTTTATTCATTATTTTTCAAAAGTAAGCCTTGTTGGCTATGTTATTATAATTTGAATATTTTGGCAGATATATTTGATATTGATACTTGATATAATTAATTTTTACCGCCTATGGATTTTTACTATGTGTACCATCTCAGCAAGATTGTAAATAACAATTGATTTGGAAGATAATATTGTCATTAATATTTTACATCTTTTCTGATCATAATCATGCGAAAAGATATCAAATAATAGGTCTAAGGTCAAATATATTAAGATACTATTATTTTCTTCTCATTAATATGGGAATTTTTTATATTTGGCTGTGAGTTAAGTCATGCACGTTCAATTTATTCCGTTTAGCAATAATGTATATGAAAATTAAAAAAACAAAAACCATAGTAAACAGAAATGCAAAATATTACCTTATATACATCATAGTTAATCTCTCGAAATGCCAATATTTCAATTTTGGATTGGTCGTTATGAACTTCTTTATAGATCTTCAATCAAACTTAAATTACTTGATTGGAAAGAATCAATGTTGTTGGAAGTTGATCATATGTGTGGAAACCCTGAGAAACGAGAATGAGGATTTTTTTTTTTTTTTTTTTTTTACAGTTTCATGTAACACAACCCCTTTTTCAGTATACCCTTTTAAATATCAAATTATTATCAAATCATATTCACCAACAATTACTCCTCATCAACATACAGTATACTAAATGAATATAGTCAAGTGAAAAGATGAGAAAAAAAATTTATATAAAATTACCCAATTATATATGGCATCTAAAGCTAGATATAGAAGATTTAGCAAAGGTATTCATGAAAAACCAGTATACGACTATGAAAACTTAAATTAGAATCTCTACATCGGTAAATTCGGCAAAATTGACTTGACAGAACAATAGAGAGGTTAAAACGATATCTTATAATGAAACAATCTTGTAAAGTTATAACATTCATCATTCAAATCATGTTTTAAGTGTATAGTTTTATGTAAAATAGCGTTAAATTCAAGAATCAAAATCCGTAACGGCTATCACATTAACATTAAATACCCAAAAGAGGATAATACTTTTCTAAGTATGAAATGAATAATGACTGCACATATTACATATATCAACCATTGAATGAGAAACACTTTAACTAGAAATGGGAAAAAAATGTTGTATTTCAAGGCAAAAAGGGCAAATGAAATCAAACTATAATTATTGATGATTACAGAAAGATCATGAGATCATTAAAAAAAAAAAAAAAAAAAAAACAATGTACTGTACTAAACAATAAAACTTGGAAGCTTATGTTAAGAGATAATTGGAACGCCATATTTTATATGAGTATTTTCATTCAAATAATTTTCTTTTGTAAGATCTTTCTATCTGTTTACAAGTGTATCAGTTTCTTGTAGTCTATGAGTATGACTAAATCTCAAATATACAGATGATACTGAATAAGGTAATATGATTTTATGGGGGACCTTTATTTTGATGATTTTTAATCCGGTTACATTATTCTGGGATCTATCTATCAACTCATATGTAAACGAACATCTATACATAATATGAATATAAACAACGATATATATTTGCAATGTCGGCATATATGTTTTTATCGAAACTTCCTGGATCATATGTGTACTTAGTTTATTCAGTTGAGAGACAGAATAGAAATACTTATGAGAATACCTCTCTCTCTCTCTCTCTCTCTCTCTCTCTCTCTCTCTCTCTCTCTCTCTCTCTCTCTCTCTCTCTCTCTCCTTGTCAAGCTTATCAATATAAACTCAGAGTTAAAGGAACTTTCATTACTCAACCTAAAGCGAATAAAAAACACGTAATGATGCAACTTTGTTAATCGAAGACAATCAAATTTCGCTCAAAAAAGGGTTCCTTAAATTATGGTCGTATGTTTTTTTTTCTCAAACTTCCCTGAATACTGTTTAGTTGGAGATCATTAGTGTTTTTATGTCCCTTTCATATAACAAAATATTTGGTTGCATTTATACTACTTCGTTAAAGTATGGAAAAATGTTCTTATTCTGAAATGTTTACATTGAAGTTCTCTATCACTACTCTTCTTCTGCTCTAAATTAGCAGGATATAATTTCAATCATCTGCATAAACTCAGAGAAAATGGTAGAAATATCCTATTGTGTTTATGGCCGGTTCACCTGCGAACACAGCTAATGATTATGTACCTATTTACTAGCCAACCGATACCTTTCTTAATTAGGGAGGAGAGAGAAAGAGATAAATTGAGAAGGAATGTGTCTACCTCTGTTAATATACCTATAAACTATCAAAATGTGAGGAACAAGAGTATGTAATTCTTCATAAAATTTTAGGAATCAGGAGTGTAAGAGATAGAAATGTAAGAAGGCAATGAAATTGGTGTTTTATCGTTGTTAAAGGAGTAATGAATATGAAGGTCCTTAAATTAATAAGCATGAATTACTAAGCATTAGTAAATGATGCAGCGTTTGTAGCTGAATTGGATTTGCAATTGAATTGGGTAATGGGTAGGATACGAAGTAGTATAAGGGAATGTTGAATTTATATTTAGCGGGTAATGTGTCAGGGATTATTTTGCTATTTTTCATCATGATCCATATCATTCAGGGTACGATTCCATTGTTTTCTTCTTTCATATTGTTTTATCTTATTTTAAGAAATTTACAGCAATCAGGTGTTTTTAAGCAGAAAAAAATGTATCCCAGAATAGTCTAATGTTAATGACATGATGCTTTTCCATTGATTATAATTTCTCTTTGGGAAATATGTTTAATAATTCCATAGTTCTAACATACCCAATGCAGATCAAGATGTTAGATTAAGAGCAATTGATTCAAGATGAAGATCTCTTAGATCAATATCTCATCTCCTTATATCCTAGATCCTATTTCTTGAAAGATTTCTCATTCATTTATCCATGTCATCTGGATAGGATACCATAATGTAATTCAGTGGACATACAAAATATACGGAATTAAAACTCTTTCATTAAAAGGAAAATTCAACCTCTCCATTATATCAAATTAGAGATTAAAATAATTTCACTTCCGAAGAATGAAATAATTATTTTCGATCATTCAGCTCCCTTTAGTAATCATTGCTAAGGTCAGTGGCTGGCCTTGCGTTTTATTCATTCATAAATGACTGTAATTTTTTACTCAGCTTTATTATTCATAAATACACAATGTTTTTCATACCTATCCTATGAACCTTTTTTTCTCAATTTTCTTCAGGACGATGGGCTTACTCTCTCTCTCTCAATAATTTTTGCAGTTGTTGGCTCTCGCATATAATTCAACATGTAAAAGCTTATAAAAAGGCATAATGAATAAATGAGAGATCATGAAATAAAAAAAATTAGTATATAATATGATAAAAATATTGGTGTTCTTGTGAATAGGATAAAGAAACATAACATCATTATGATAATTTCTTAATGAAAATTCAATACCTTGTTTTATGATACCCAAAAATAGTTTCAAAATTAACATATCCATCATATGCCTTTGCAGCCAACAAGTTCACCGGGTTTGACAAAATTAGGTATTTGTAATTAACGAAGCTCAAAATTGTTAATGTTGTTGGTAAGTAGAATTTTTTTTTTCAACATTAAATATTGTTTGGTATATTTCTCAGTTGTGAATTTAACTTTTGTGCCATCTGACTACTAAAGATATACAATTACAGAAAAATAAAGCATTATTTAAGTTGAATGGAAACTAACACTACAAGCAAAGTATGTGATACTTTTTGCCCCATAAAATTTAATTAATCTATCACAGATCTGACATATACCAGTCATTGATTATAGACCCTATTTGAATACCTATATATATATATATATATATATATATATATATATATATATATATATATATATATATATATATATATATAGATATATATATATATATATATATATATATATATATATATGTGTGTGTATATATATATATATATATATATAAATATATATATATATATATATATATATATATATATATATATCTATATATATATATATATATATATATATATATAGATATATATATATATATATATATATACATATATATATATATATATACATATACATATATATATATATATATATATATATATATATATATATATATATATATATATATATATATATATATATATATATATATATATATATATATAATTGTGTAAACAAGTTTATTTATACTCAGTTTCATAAGTTTGTTTATTTCATACATTTCAGCGAAAAGATATTATCAGTAATGATAGATATATATTACTATTCTCTTTCTATTTTGGCATGGTATTCACTCGTATGCTGAAAGGTTAATGGATATATTTAGATAGTCATATATTTTACTTGATCTGCTATATATTGAATTTTATAACTGGATAAATATTGTAATAGATTTCCTGTGTCACACCATTATTCAATTAAGCCTACATATATTAATGTTGAAAATTTGTACCGCACATGTATCACACACGCTCACACATTGTAACAGTATTTATTATTTATCGTTTATTGTCATTATTGCTCTTCCTTGTTACTGATAACCTATGTATTAAAATATTTTCCAGTCAAATTGTGTTTAATTTTTGTCCCTTTCTTGAGTGGAACGCGTTGTATAAATACTCAGGCTTCCACCAAATAAAGTTCAGTTGCATTCACGAGAGTCTCTCAGTTACAACATACCTGTTCGTTGGCACATTTGCGACCACCAGAGTATTCAATTACCTCTCGTGCCTTACTCTTTGATGATGCCACCCTCAGACACTGACTCTGCTATAAATGCTACACTCCTGAAACTACCATCCTTTGCTAGAGGAGAGGCGTTAGCCTGGTTCCAACGTGCTGTAGTCCAATTTCACATAAAGGGTGTAACTCAGTCAACCACTGAAGCTCATTATGTCAATTCTGCCATCCATGGGGGTCCTTTACCAGAATAATCTCATTGGCTGTGCAAACAAGGGTACAGAACCTTAATGTAAAAAGACCTCAAATCATACCTCCTAGAGGAGTACTTACCATCACCGGCCACCCCATAGCAAACCTTTTACAGCTACCTCAACAGCCGTTGGGGGACTGAAAGGTTTAGCTCCCCCTGAGAGAAATCACCAGTATTGCTCGCCTGCAACCTGCCACTGATGAATCTCCTCTTGAAGTGAATCTACTTGGTGCACTTTGGGTATGGTGCCTACTTGAACCTGTATATGCTGCCATGCCTGATGTTGTTATTCTGCTGATAAAGGACCTGATAACCAAAGTCCATGCCTTATGAACAGCCACTTCATTGCCTTCCAGACCTTCATCAACGCCTCTTCTCCAGACAAAGTGGCCAACTATTCAACATAGACCAAAGTATACATGAATGTGGTAGGATACAGATGCCTAACCCGTGACATGCCGGAGCGGTGACTAAGCTGCTCACCCCCCGAATATTACACCCTACGGTTACACCCCAACTAAGCATCTCTCCAGCTACTTACCAATACCATTCAGCCGCAGATTTACTACTGCTGTTCCAAAGTCGGGGATACCGCGAAATATGCAAATAGTTATCAGTGGCCAAAAAAACCTCTAAGTAGGCTATCGAGAGTGGTTGTGGCCTCCCTGGTAACTAATCTTTTCTTTTTATATGAGGCAAGTACGGGGGTGCAATTCTTCGTAGAAACAGATGCTAGCCGTTTTCTTCTGCCAAGACCATTCTCCAGGACATGACGTAATCTGTCTAAAAATGCCAGCATCCTTTGGGTAGCGGCCAATGGATCTACCATGCTCACACACAGTTAAGAAACCCTAACATTGTCGTTTTGAACTAATGAATATGTTTTGAAGTTTCTCGCTGCTGACGTCACGTTGCCAATCCTCGGTGCGACTTCCTCTCTCACATTTCCACCTCCTGGTCGACGCAGGTCACCGACAGTTGTCATAGCTTATTCGTACTCCACAACGCCTCTCCAACACGGTCCTTCTTGCTTCGCTCTCCACATCAACGCTTCCAAGGATAACTAGCACAAATATAACAATATTATATATTATAGACTCTTTATCTTCACGACTACGGGATATTCTATATTGCATCATATACCCATATAGATAAAAAGTTAATGCAAATATAAACCCTTTCTATGTATATATATGTCTCAAAACTCATCACATGAATGGTTTTTGGATGGAAAGTTCTCACTCCTTAAAAGTTGACTTAAAATTTTTGATAAACATTTATCCATAGGAAGCATAATTTAGGCTATTCCTATTGTTTGGATTTTTCTTCTTTTGGCTAATGTATCTGTTTTCATACCTTTTTAAATATATTTTAAAAGACTCTTACACATGCAAGGCATTCCTACATAGTTAAAAAACAGAGCTGCTCTTTTTTTAAACTAAACTTTAATTTTCCTTTTATAACAAATTTTATAAGTGCAGAGATAATAATTATATACTAATAAGAGTGGTAGGGGATATTATATTTGATTGTTTATTTATATGCATAAGAATTTTGGTGTGCGGTTAATCTTAAGTTTTTTTTTTTTTTTTTCTTTTTTTTTTGGGGGGGGGGGTTATTTGAATGGTGGTAGGGTTAATGTCTATTTTGTGTTAAGTGTATGATTACTGATAAGTGTGACTTTTGGGGGGTTGTGTTTAGTTTTAAGAAATACAATTTAAGGTTATGGTTTGTTTTCATGTTCTTTTTGTTCTAAAGTCACGCTGCTGATAATGTAAGGGGAAAGTTTGTGCCGAGGAAACATTTATCTGTTTAGAGAGATCAAGGGTTTGGGGGTTGTTATTGTAACATCCCGCTACAAGAGGTGGGTTAGAATCTAATACATAAATGATATAGTATCATATATTGAAGTGGAATCATCAGTCATGATTCATATAATCAATTAGTTACTGTATATCTATTTTTTATTGGTAAATAGCATTACAGAATTGAAAATCTACTTACTGTTGTGAACGATATGATCATCACAGGCACCCCAATACTAAGTTCTCCAAATCATAAGAGATATACTGTACTCTTTGTGCGAGCTTTTCCGTTTTCGGGAATTTTCTCAAGGAATCACTCTGTAATTTCACGGATCTCGTTTTTTTATAATAGGAAAAAGCTTTGAATAATTTACCTAACGATTCACATTATTTCCAACATTTCCAAGACCGTATATTTCCTCCTTTGAAATCTATACACTTCTATTTTCACATAGCAAGGAAATAGGTTCTTTATATATGAATATAATGTGCATTTATCTGCATTAAACACTACTGAAGCTTTATCAGTACATAAATCAACCTCTTATTTCAGTACTTCTGGCTAATTTTGGCTTTAAAGAAAAGTAAAAACAAGAAAAGAGTAAGGCCAGTAAAGAGTTTTTTTCAGAGTACAAGAAAAATCTACAGTTAATCTGGTAATAATAAAACAAAGTATTTAAAACAAACAAATAAGCAAGGAATGCAGATAGCCTAATTAAAAAAAAAAAAACCAAAGCATTGAGATGCAAATCTATTTTCTAATATATTAGAGAGGTTTCCAAAAACATGGAATGTTCAGAAAGAAATTTATAACTACAGGGTTTCAATGAAATTCGATTATTTTTTTTCCTTTTTTTCTTTTTACTATTGGAAAGAATTAATAAAGAATATGTGACGGCGCCGAGTAAGGTTGTGATTGCATGTTCAGGCGCCTGTAATCCCCGCACGGACGGAGGGAGCCGTCTTTCTTCAGAACGATGTGTAAGGGCGACGACCATGGGCTGGAGGCCTTTTGGCAAAGGCCCATTTTCTCCATTTCGGCAAACGTCTGTTTGGCGGCTGCCAATCGTTCCGGTGCCAGACGTCTGAATTTTGTGAAGACTGGGGGTCCCGTCGTCTTGATATGGAGATAAATACCGTGCTTGGCAGGAACCGTGGGCGTTTGGCGAAGTTCTGGACGGAAAAATTCCGGGTACGACGTGAGGAGGTGGGCGTAGGCATCCGTGTGTGCGCTGATGTGGAGAGCGAGGTTAGAGGGAGCGGGTTGAAGAGGTGTCGACAAGTACGAATCTGCGTTGACCAATCGTCGGTGGGCGACATCGACCAGAAGGTGGAAAGGAGAGAGGAAATCCTCACCGAGGATTGGCATTGTGACGTCAGCAACGAGGAACTTCCAATTGAATTTACCGTTTCCGAACGATAATGTGATGTTCTCGTAACCGTAGGTGGGTATCGCAGATCCGTTGGCAGCTACCAAGCGGACGTCGGCAGATGTAGACAGACTACGTCGTGGCTTGAAGAGTTTCCTTGGCAAAAGAGAACGACAAGCACCCGTGTCTACCAAAAAACGCACGCCCGTTCCTGCATCCTGTAAAAAGAAAAGAATAAAAACATGGGAGGCCACCGCCACAAGCGATGGCCTACTTACACGTTTTTTGGGCACTGACAATCCTTGGCACATTTCTTCGCGGTTGCCCCGAATCTGAAGTGGTAGTAGCAAAACTGCGGCGGATAGGAGGTAGTAAGTGGCTTTAGAAATCGTTCGTCGGGGCGCGAGCGATTGGTGGGTGGAAGGCGGCTTTGTCGCCGCTTCGGCACGTCACGGGGTAGGCATGTATGTCCTACGGCATTCATATCAGCTTCGGTTGACGTTGAATAGGCATCCTCGTCGTCAGGGGTGAAGGCGTTGATGGAGCTCTTGAAGTGGCTGTCCATAAGGGCGTCGGCTTTGGTCATCAAGTCCTTTATGGGTAAACTATCGATATCGGGTATGGCAGCGCGTACAGGTTCGGGTAAACGGCGTATCCAAAGGGCACGAAATAGGTTCACCTCACGAGGAGAGCCGTCTGCGGCAGGTTGAAGGCGAGCGGTACTGGTCATTTCCCCGAGGGCAAGCGAAGCCCTTTGGTCCCCCAACGGTTGTTGCGAGAGCTGAAAAAGCTTTGCTATACGGGCGGCTGGCGACGGCGAGTACTGCTGCAGAAGGTATGTTTTGAGGGCGTCATATGCTATTGGGGTGTCTCCTTGTTCACAAAGCCAGTCGGATATTTCTGGGAAGGTGTCCTAGGGTATCGCTGCGAGAACATAATCCGCTTTGGTGGTTGAGCGAGTCACGCCCCTGATACGGAAGTGGACTTCTGCGCGTTAAAACCAAGCAAACGCCTCTGCGGTGGCGAACGGTGAAAGTTTCAATGGGGTAGCCGCAGCGCCAACTGCTGTAGTAGAGTCCGTTTCCGTCATAGTACCAACGATGGAGGGGCGAGGGAGGTGGGGGTGGAAGGCAGTGGGAGCGAGTCGACTTCCGGGGTCACCAATGTGACGGTGCCGAGTAAGGTTGTGAACTCAAAGGCAGGTTGGAAACGACTGAGTTATATTATTGTAGAACTCTCTCCTTATATACAAAATCTCAAGGCAACAGGACATAACAAGTTCACAAGACAGACAATATTACAGAGGAAAGACCAGACATGAATTTTCATGTTCGTTTTAGTGCGAGGGAAGAGCGAAGATACAAGCATAATATATACAAAAGGAATTATGTACAATTGTGTGAAACACGGTTGGTACAAATATCAAAGTATAATCATGTTAGAGTTATAGCAAATAGTATTCAAAATCTTCAAAATATTTTTTTTTTTTTATGAAACTGATAAGCATCCATGTCTATTTTTAGTTAGTCTTAATTTTCGAAAAACAAATTCAATGGTAATACAGAAATATAAAAATCAAAATAAGGACTCTTGGTACATAATTAGATACATTAATCAATCTCTGTTTTAAAAAGAACTAAATATCTCACTAAACTGGAAAAATTCTATGAGACATATGGCCTAATAGTATGAATTATAATAAAGAAAATTACAAATAACTAGTTTATTATCAACAATTCACTTGGCATTCAAAATTTAGTAGTAAATTGTTATAAATAGAGATATTACTAAATATTACTAAATTACAAAAAGTCCTTATTTTGAGGACATCTTTGTGGCTTATCCGGCTTTTTTTTTCTCGTTTACTGACAATAGGGTTGCTGTATAATACAATAAGCTCTGAAAACGTTGACAATTTAATTGTAATGTTATTTTCAACATCGGATGAGAAATTTATCCATATATAGAAAACTGAAGTATGTATTTCGAACACCAGAGTGGCTTAATCTACATTTGGAAGAATAATCAGTGCGAATTGATTACAATAAATAAGTCTCAAAAGAAAAATATAAACGCTTTTTTTTATTATTTCTGCAAATCCTATGAGGAGGATATTCCATGAAACATAGTTTATAATCTGCTTATTAGCTGGAAATGGCATTTGTAATATCACACTGATATGTGGCTACTTGTTTGTGTTATTAATGCGGTTTAGGACATTAAAAGAATTTTTACAAAATAATGAATAAAATCGTTATTTAGAAAAGGGACATAAATCAGAAGCCTTATCATCATTAGAAAACGGCATATTTAAATAGTTTATGGAGATTAATTAGATATTTTATAAAAAATCCGTTGAAGTTAAGTTAAACACAGTATTGTTGAATAAGATATATATATATATATATATATATACATATATATATATATATATATATATATATATATATATATATATATATATATATATATATATATACACATACATATATACACATACATATACATACACATATATATATATATACATATATATATATATATATATATATGTATATATGTATATATATATATATATATATATGTTTGTGTATGTGTGTTTGTGTATGCGTGTGTGTATGTATATGTGTGTAAGGAAATAATTAGTAAATAATGTAACTCTATTAAATTAAGTAGAATTAGGGAAAGAACATTAGTATTTTTAAATTGTGTGTATTAAAGATTGGTGTTAACTTATGTTAACATCATCCTGTAATTGGAGGAAAAGTGGACCAAACAACTGAGAAATTACCCATAAAATTTAAGATATTCAGAAAAAGAAGACCAAAAGACATTGAGAGTCTTTGTACAATTACTCATGAAGCCTAGCTACAGATGGAGGTGGGCATTATATCAGTGATTCATTAAAAGTGTTCAGTTTAAACGCATTTTGTAGTCATAATTAACTAGACTACAAATGGGTTATGTTTCTAAAGTCATTAACATAAACAATCCACCCAGAGGACAAAATATGGTTTGAGTTTGCAAGGAATTTCATATCTATAAGGAAAGATTACAAGGTCATATGACGATGTCGCAGTTTCAGTTCCCCTTTCCATATCGATCCAGAGGGAGCTAAGCTTATCCTAGAAGTGAAATGTTCAGTCAGATGGACTTTGTTTGTACTGTGCTTCCATGCGTGATATCATCTCTCCCGTTCGAAGAGGAGAATTTTCATTGTGAATTTTAATTTTTTTTCATATCTCTCTCTCTCTCTCTCTCTCTCTCTCTCTCTCTCTCTCTCTCTCTCTCTCAAAAAGAAGAATTCTCTCTAAATGCTAAGAAAAAAAGGTTCCTTGTAATCTTAATACTTTTATAAGTAATCACTTTACCGTTTACACATTGCCATTCTTTTATATACTTTTAGGTTCTGCTCACATAAACAAATACTTTTTGCCTAAACCAATTTAAAAGGAATTAAATCTATCTGTCATTTACTGATATTCTCTTCCATTAATCCCCTGCAAATGAAAAAGTATACAAATGTTGGAGTAAGCTTTGTATATTTGTATGAATATAGTCATATTCTTCAAGTCGTTAATGTAATGTAGATGCAACATGTAGATAGTTTACTGATAGTTCTAACACATGTTAAAAGCTACAAGTACAGAATTGGATTAGTTCTTTGATATCAATTAATTATTAAGTTCTTATTGCAACAGATACACAAAGATTACATAAACCAATGATGTACACTACTTACAGGGAAATTACAATTTTCACAAAAAGTTATTACTATACATATTTGAAGGCCTAACATACATTCTCCTATTAAATTCAGTTTTTCCTGAGATTAGTAGTAAACAATAAGATGACTACCGAATTCCAAATAATTTAAACAAAAACATAAAACACTCAAATTTTGATATTTACATAAGTCTGGTCTTGTACGAGATTGATTACAAGAATATTATTTTGGCTAGGTCT
The DNA here is from genome assembly GCF_036898095.1 of Palaemon carinicauda. Classification (NCBI taxonomy): domain Eukaryota; kingdom Metazoa; phylum Arthropoda; class Malacostraca; order Decapoda; family Palaemonidae; genus Palaemon; species Palaemon carinicauda. The sequence continues at coordinate 172,548,447 of NC_090726.1, forward strand.
TGTTCATCATAACATTTAAAATTATAGAGGGGAAGAAACAAAACTACTCCTGTATACTTATGTTTGAGATTTTTGCTGGAATATATTAAGCTGCCTGAAGTGTAAATGATAGCCAAACATATATAGTGTACCTAGACGCTATTATAAACATGTCAGTAACCAAATAGCATCTGAATATGGAAAGAATCCACCACGAATGTGTAATAGATTTCCTCCTTTAATCGTGATAAGTATTAATGGAAATCTATAGTTTTCACTCACTATGAAATTTCTATTAAGCAACAGGGCTTCTATTTCACTGCAGAATAATACCATTGATACTGAAAACAGACATATAGGGTTTGTAAATTATTTAAATGGTGTTAATATACAGCAGCGCTAAATTATTAGTCTCCTGAAAGCTGTGTTATGCCACCGTGCGGGATTTTGTATCGGGTTGAATATTTGATGGGTATATTTGAATGACAAATAGAATTCA
>NC_090726.1:172553924-172563924 GCF_036898095.1 Palaemon carinicauda
GACGTAGTCTGTCTACATCTACCGACATCCGCTTGGTAGCTGCCACCGGATCTGCGATACCCACCTACGGTTACGAGAACCTCACATTATCGTTCGGAAATGGTAAATTCAATTAGAAGTTTCTCGTTGCTGACGTCACAATGCCAATCCTCGGTGCGGATTTCCTCTCTCATTTCCACCTTCTAGTCGATGTCGCCCACCGACGATTGGTCAACGCAGACTCGTACTAGTTGACACCTCTTCAACCCGCCCCCTCTAACCTCGCTCTCCACATCAGCGCACCCACGGATGCCTACGCCCACCTCCTCACGTCGTACCTGGAAGTTTCCCGTCCAGAACTTCACCAAACGCCCACGGTTCCTGCCAAGCACGGTATTTATCACCATATCAAGACGACGGGGCCCCCAGTCTTCGCAAAATTCAGACGTCTGGCACCGGAACGATTGGCAGCCGCCAAACAGACGTTCGCCGAAATGGAGAAAATGGGCCTTTGCCAAAAGGCCTCCAGCCCCTGGTCGTCACCCTTACACATCGTTCTGAAGAAAGACGGCTCCCTCCGTCCGTGCGGGGATTACAGGTGCCTGAACATGCAAACAGAACCGGATCACTACCCCCTCCCAAACATTGCCGATGTGACCTCCTACCTGCACAAAGCGAAGGTTTTCTCTACGCTCGACCTCCTGAAGGGGTATTATCAGGTGCCTATGAACCCAGAAGACATTCCCAAGACCGCCATCACCACTCCGTTTGGTACATACACCTTCAATTACTCCTGTTTTGGCCTTCGTAATGCTGGGGCAACGTTTCAACGTCTCATGGATGGCATCTTAGGGGACCTCCCTTTCTGTGTATGTTATGTGGACGACATACTTGTGTTCTCCTCAAAAGAGGAACACCTCCGTCACCTGCGCATCGTGCTCGACTGCCTGCAACAAAACGGCCTTGTAGTCCGGTACGACAAGTGTACCTTTGGCGCCAACAAAGTGTCGTTCTTAGGGCACCGTATCACTCCTGAAGGAGTCCATCCCCTCCCTGAGAAGGTAACAGCCGTTCAGAACTTCCCCGCGCCCTCGACCGTCAAAGCTCTGCAGGAATTCTTGGGCATGATCAACTATTATCACCGTTTTCTGCCAGTCTTTGCCGCCACTCTTGCTCCCCTCTACGCCTCCCTCAAGGGCAAGCCAAAGGACCTGAAGTGGGGTCCCCTTCAAGAAGCAGCCTTCTGCAATGCAAAAAAGGCCCTATCAACTGCTGCGGCTCTCACTTTTCCTATCCCACACGCCCCTCTCCTTCTCTCCACCGATGCCAGCGACGTCGCTATTGGTGCAGTACTCGAGCAGGTGGTCAAAGGCTCGCCCCGCCCATTGGCCTTTTTCAGCAGAAAACTGTCCAAGGCAGAATCGGGTTATTCTACCTTCGATCGAGAATTGCTGGCGGTGCATTTGGCTGTCCGTCACTTTCGCCATTTCTTAGAAGGTACGCCCTTCGCCATTCGCACAGACCACATGCCTCTGGTGCACGCCTTCACTCGACAGTAAGACGCCTGGTCCGCCCGTCAACGCCGACATTTCTCCGCCGTGGCTGAATACAATTGCACCCTCCAATACGTCCCTGGGAAAATGAATCCCATTGCCGATGCCCTATCAAGAAACACGTTGGCTGCCGTTCAACTGGGATTGGATTACAACGTCCTGGCTGAAGCCCAACAACAGGATTTAGAGTATCAAGCTTGTAGGACATCCTTAACGTCCCTCCGTTGGGAAGATTTTCCCCTCGAAGACTCCAACACCACCCTCCTCTGTGACGTCAGTACTGGTAGACCGCGACCTTAGATTCCTGCTCCCATGCGCCGACAGGTGTTTGATTTCATTCACGGCCTTTCACATCCCTCGTGCCGTTCTACTGCACAGCTGCTGAAGGCAAAGTTCATTTGGCACGGCATTTCTAAGGATGCTAAGGATTGGGTCCGCGCGTGTACTTCTTGCCAAACTTCCAAAGTACATCGACACACGAATTCAGGAGTGGGCACCTTTCCTCAACCTCAGTTTCGTTTCCCACACATTCACGTCGACGTTGTAGGCCCCCTACCCACATCACAAGGACATCGTTACCTGTTTACCGTCATTGACTGCCCCACTCGTTGGCCTGAAGCCATTCCCATGGAAACTGCAACGTCCGCCTCATGTACATCTGCCTTACTCTCTGGATGGATTTCAAGATTCGGTATCCCTGAGCATATTACTTCTGTCAGGGGAACCACTTTCACCTCTCAATTGTGGACATCATTAGCGAATCTCCTGGGCATCACCCTACATCAGACAACGGCCTACAACCCCGCTGCCAATGGAATGGTTGAACGTTTTCATCGCACCCTCAAAGCAGCTTTGATGTCCCGCTGCAAGGATTGCAACTGGTTTACTCAACTTCCATGGGTCCTCCTGGGACTAAGGACCACTCCTAAAGACGCCCTCGACGTCTCGGCAACTGAAATGGTGTATGGCGACCCGTTGGTCGTCCCTGCCGAATTTTTTCCTTCTACAACCTCCTCCGACGATCTCCAGCGCATACGTCACGTCGTGGGAAAATTTACTCCGTGCCGCCAGACTTACAAGCCCCCAGCGAAGCATCACATACCAACGGACTTGCACTCTGCACGCACGTCCTCCTACGCAACGACACTAGCAAGCCACCACTAACGCCCCCTTACACGGGCCCTTTCCTTGTGATCCGACGCAGTCCGAAAGCATTCCTACTAAACATTCGGGGCAAAGAAGACTGGGTCTCCATTGATCGTCTAAAACCTGCTTATCTTCAGCCAGATGACCCGCCTACAGTTCGCCTCTCTAGATCAGGGCACCCTATTTAACATGTACAGTATGTAATTTTTAGTGGGGGAGCCATGTACCAACCGTGTGGCACACAATTGTACATAATTATTTTGTATATATTATACTTGTATCTGCGCTCTTCCCTCGCACTAAAAAGAACCTTAATGATCATATCTCCGTTTTGCTCTGTAACATTGTCTGTCTCTCGAACAGGTCATGTCCTGTTGCCTTGAGGTTTTGTATATAAAGAAGAGTGTTCCTTAATAAACTCAGTTGATTGCATCCTGCCTTTGAGTTCACAACTCCTCTCTCGGCCCGTCACAATGTGTGTTCTATATTACTATGCGTTGCAGTATGTTCATTAAAAGTCACCTTTCATATATGTACTTGATATATATGCATATATAACTCTGAACACTTACATAACAATAACGTATAATGGTAAGGATAATATATACAAATAATACTACTAATACTCAGATGAATGTAATTATTTTAAACTCTTAAGATGATATTTCATAATCCTCCTCTAAAAGATTTTATTTCTAACGCTACCTGATTTTACTTTTTTATGAAATGCAGGAACTACAATAACTTCGACCTAGTTTGTATTTAATTTCACTCCCAAAATCCGAGAATCGTAAAATAGGGAGAAAATGTTTTGGTAAAACGTGGATACTGAATATTCACAAAGCCTTCTAACAATTATCTGCTCTTTTTTTTTCTAAAATCTTCTAATCTCAAAATACTATATAGTTATGTGTACATACATTTCATAAATATTATAAATATGTGATTAAATGAATGTTACTACTCTATTTTTGGAGGATATTACAAACCTATATAGCTCGTTACAAAGACTTTATAAAACTTAACATCTTAATATAACCATTATTCTTTAAAAAATCTTTAACTTTTCAGTTATGAAATAAAAGAATGAAACCTTTTATGTACATGCATTCCACATCTTTGTAATTATTATAATATTTTCGTAAATTTTAAAAGCAAATTGTAGTAATGCGTGACCGTGGCTGATAATAGTATAGAAAAATCTTATACTTATGCATAAGTGTAATATTACCCATACAATGTAGCATATTCATAAATTAATATTCGCTACTGGCTGCAAGTGAGCAAGAGCCCGTGCTTAGACGTAAGGACCAGGAAATATGAAACAGCAACAGCAACTATATTTGTATTATGGTCCTAAGGTATTCAAACTTTGATAATCGTTTGAATTGAGATTAAGGTTTGATAAAGTAAAACCATATTTCTAATTATATTGCAAAATAAATTTTGTTGATCATTTTCAATTGAATATGGAAGGCATGCTCATCCTTTATTTAAATATATATCAACAACTTTGAAAATGTATTCGGAAAACATTTATAATTCCTTAAAGTTAGTTTTTCAAGTTGAACAGGCTAAATTAAATCTTTTTAAAGTTTATATATGAGAGAATAGTTTTAATGCTGTTACTGTCCTTATAATATTTCATTTAAGTTGTTCATTACTTCTTATATAGTTTATTTATTTCCTAATTACCTTTGTTTACTGTCCTATTTTTCCCTCTTGGAGCCTCTGGCCTTATAGCATTCCAACTAGGACTGTAGTTTATTATTATTAATAATAATAATAATAATAATAATAATAATAATAATAATAATAATAATAATAATAATAATAATAATAATAATAATAATAATAATCAATCAAGGTATCTTTAATATTGTAGAACGGGTTGTTTGTTTGTAAATTGCAATAGCGATATATCTTTACCTTATAAATGATAAGGATAACGGGGGTGTCATTTCATATAATAACTCTTATATCCAAGGCACCTTAGAATAATCACGCGTATATTCATCCGAGCAAATTATAATCAATATAGATTTCGTTGTTTTAAATTAAATTTTCTAGGAATAATCAATTTTTTTTTTTTTGCCTATGTATATTTTGTTAAATATAGAAAAATATAATTGGTAAATTCAGCAAGAATTAGGCTTCTTTTACGAATCATTCATATCTTCCTGATTTTATGTTTTTTATCATTTTTATTTCCTATACTAGAAAAAGGTTCATGAAGGAAAATATAAATTGCAAGGAAACGCACACACACACACACACACACACACATATATATATATATATATATATATATATATATATATATATATATATATATATATATATATATATATATATCCATAGTAATTATAATCTATATCTTTTAGCAGTCAATAACTTCCGCATAATATTTTTGTTAGGGAAGATACATATCTGAAGAGTAATTTTGGTAGAATTCAATTACATTTTATTAGCTATGATTACCTTTCCCGCATCAATATCCTTATCTCATCCAATTGATCTCTCATGTAGTAAATAACCAGTCAAAGTGAAAGTAATTCACCAAATAAATTTCAATATTATATACAGTGGATTACATGACAATAGCAAAGCTATAGTATTATGGTGATCTACATGCAGGAAAAAAAATATATATATACATATCCTGTATAGAAAATCCTGTGAGACAGCAACAAAGAGATGGAGCTGGGGGGAGAGTGACTGCTCCCCGCACTCTAGTTTTGGGGTGTTTGAATGTGCGTGGATGTAGTACGATAGAGAGTAAAAGATGTGAGATTGGAAGTATGTTTAGAAGTAGAAGGATGGATGTATTGGCCTTGTGTGAAACAAAGATGAAAGGAAAGGGTGAAGTGATGTTTGGTGAAATGTCTGGTAGAGTGTCTGGGATTGAAAGGGGAAGAGCGAGAGAGGGTGTGGCTTTATTGTTGAGTGAATGGATGACAGGTAAAGTAGTGGAATGGAAGGAGATATCATCTAGGTTAATGTGGGTAAGGGTTAGGTTGGGTAGGGAATGTTGGGCGTTTGTCAGTGCGTATGGGCCAGGTAGTGAGAAAAGTGAAGAAGAGCGGAATGAGTTTTGGAATGAAATAACTAGGTGTGTAGAAGGACTGGGTAGAAGGAATTATGTAGTTGTTATGGGGGACTTAAATGCTAGAGGGGGTGCTGGAGAGGTAGAAGGTGTTATTGGGAAATATGGCGTACCAGGTGAAAATGAGAGTGGTGAGAGACTGGTAGATATGTGTGTTGAACAAGAGACGGTAATAAGTGCTAGTTTTTTTAAAAAGAAAGATAAAAATAAGTATACATGGGTGAGAGTGGCAAATGGAAGAGTAGTAGAAAGGGCATTGATGGATTATGTGTTGATAACTAAAAGAATGTTTGGAAGATTGAAAGACGTGCACGTGTTTAGGGGTATGGCTAACGGTATGTCTGATCATTTTTTGGTGGAAGGAAAATTAGTTGTAGCAAAAGAGTGGGAGAATAGAGTAGGTGGATGTAAAAGGGAGCTAGTGAGGGTTGAAGAGCTAATAAAACCGGGGGTAAAAAGTAAATATCAGGAAAGGTTGAAAATGGCATATGACGAGGTGAGAGTAAGAGAAACTGGTAATTTAGAGGAGGAGTGGAAGTTAGCAAAAGAAAATTTTGTTGGGATTGCAAGTGATGTATGTGGCAAGAAGGTTGTTGGAGGCAGCATGAGGAAGGGCAGTGAATGGTGGAATGAAGGAGTGAAGGTAAAAGTGGAAGAGAAAAAGAGGGCTTTTGAAGAATGGCTGCAGAGTAATAGTATAGAGAAGTATGAAAAATATAGAGAGCAAAAGGTGGAAGTAAAGCGCAAGGTACGTGAGGCAAAGAGGGCAGCTGACCTGAGGTGGGGTCAGGGACTGGGTCAGTCATATGAAGAGAATAAGAAGAAGTTTTGGAAAGAAGTGAAGAGAGTAAGGAAGGCCGGCGCAAGAATTGAAGAGACAGTGAAAGATGGAAATGGAAGGTTGTTAAAAGGAGAGGAGGCAAGGAAAAGGTGGGCGGAATATTTTGAAAGTTTGCTGAATGTTGAGGATGCTAGGGAGGCAGATATAATTGCGGTTCCAGGTGTTGAGGTGCCAGTGATGGGAGATGAGAATGAGAGAGAGATTACAATAGAGGAAGTGAGGAGAGCACTAGATGAAACGAGAGTAGGAAAAGCATCAGGTATGGATAGTGTGAAAGCTGAGATGTTGAAGGAAGGGGGTGTGACTGTACTTGAATGGTTGGTGAGATTGTTTAATGTGTGTTTTGTGTTGTCAATGGTACCAGTAGATTGGGTCTGTGCATGTATTGTACCACTATATAAGGGTAAGGGAGATGTGCATGAGTGTTGTAATTCAAGAGGTATTAGTTTGTTGAGTGTAGTTGGAAAAGTGTATGGTAGAATACTGATTAATAGGATTAAGGATAAAACAGAGAATGCAATCTTGGAAGTACAGGGTGGTTTTAGAAGAGGTAGGGGTTGTATGAATCAGATTTTTACAGTTAGGCAGATATGCGAGAAATATTTAGCAAAAGGTAAGGAGGTGTATGTTGCGTTTATGGATCTGGAGAAAGCATATGATAGAGTTGATAGGGAAGCAATGTGGAATGTGATGAGGTTATATGGAGTTGGTGGAAGGTTGTTGCAAGCAGTGAAAAGTTTCTACACAGGTAGTAAAGCATGTGTTAGAATAGGAAATGAGGTGAGCGATTGGTTTCCGGTGAGAGTGGGGCTGAGACAGGGATGTGTGATGTCGCCGTGGTTGTTTAACTTGTATGTTGATGGAGTGGTGAGAGAGGTGAATGCTAGAGTGCTTGGACGAGGATTAAAACTGGTAGGCGAGAATGATCATGAATGGGAGGTAAATCAGTTGTTGTTTGCGGATGATACTGTACTGGTAGCAGACACAGAAGGGAAGCTTGACCGACTAGTGACAGAATTTGGAAGGGTGTGTGAGAGAAGGAAGTTGAGAGTTAATGTGGGTAAGAGTAAGGTTATGAGATGTACGAGAAGGGAAGGTGGTGCAAGGTTGAATGTCATGTTGAATGGAGAGTTACTTGAGGAGGTGGATCAGTTTAAGTACTTGGGGTCTGTTGTTGCAGCAAATGGTGGAGTGGAAGCAGATGTACGTCAGAGAGTGAATGAAGGTTGCATAGTGTTGGGGGCAGTTAAGGGAGTAGTAAAAAATAGAGGATTGGGCATGAATGTAAAGAGAGTTCTATATGAGAAAGTGATTGTACCAACTGTGATGTATGGATCGGAGTTGTGGGGAATGAAAGTGATGGAGAGACAGAAATTGAATGTGTTTGAGATGAAGTGTCTGAGGAGTATGGCTGGTGTATCTCGAGTAGATAGGGTTAGGAACGAAGTGGTGAGGGTGAGAACGGGTGTAAGAAATGAGTTAGCGGCTAGAGTGGATATGAATGTGTTGAGGTGGTTTGGCCATGTTGAGAGAATGGAAAATGGCTGTCTGCTAAAGAAGGTGATGAATGCAAGAGTTGATGGGAGAAGTACAAGAGGAAGGCCAAGGTTTGGGTGGATGGATGGTGTGAAGAAAGCTCTGGGTGATAGGAGGATAGATGTGAGAGAGGCAAGAGAGCGTGCTAGAAATAGGAATGAATGGCGAGCGATTGTGACGCAGTTCCGGTAGGCCCTGCTGCTTCCTCCGGTGCCTTAGATGACCGCGGAGGTAGCAGCAGTAGGGGACTCAGCAGTATGAAGCTTCATCTGTTGTGGAAATGTGGGAGGTTGGGCTGTGGCACCCTGGTTAGGCTGGAGGAACGTAGAGAGTAGAGGTCCCCTTTTTGTTTTGTTTCTTGTTGTTGTCGGCTACCCCCCAAAATTGGGGGAAGTGCCTTTGGTATATGTATGAATATATATATATATATATATATATATATATATATATATATATATATATATATATATATATATATATATATATATATATATATATATATATATATATACATATGCAATTTTCTATGTTATTTATTTTAATAAATAAACTAAGATATGAGGCCCTAGAGTAATTAACACCATCATATTTACGTGACTTAGATACATGTACTGGTTCATAATTTATTTTTTTTCGGCATTACCATCGCAATACAAACAGGTGTTATTACGTATGTTTTAATTACTGCAGGGGTAATGCGTACTGTCAACTGAGAGATTATAATTATGTTAACCCCACTCAGGTACTAATTAACTTACGGGTCAAAACTCGTTAAATATATATATATATATATATATATATATATATATATATATATATATATATATATATATATATATATATATACATATATACATATATACATATATACATACATACATATAGATATATATATATATATATATATATATATATATATATATATATATATATATATATATATGTATATATATACATATATATATATATATACAAATTTATTTATATTATTTTGGCTTGTACACAAAAAGACCCAATCCGACAAAAAGGCGAGTATATGCCAAATTAGTACAAGAATTTCTTTTTTTAATTGGTGGTGCTAAAAGTCTATGCGAATATTTCAATGTGCGCAAAATATTGATTGGATGCACCACTCATCCTTTTCCCACAATGACGCCGAGGTTGCACACAATACTGAAAACTATCGTGTGTGAATTAGGCTGAGACAGAGGTGTTTCCATAAGACTATATACCATTTGAATTCTATTTGAAGTTTTTTAAGATGTTACCATTGATTTCCGTAGCAATTTGGTCAGCCTTTTTATTTTTCAGCTCTCTTTTATTCACATTTACTGATATTTATGCTCGCTAGCCAAACCTATTGGAAAACATCTATCAACTCTTCATGGGACCATTAAAAATTTTTCTCCTCTAATTTTCTGATTTTAAAATACTGATGTAGTTAACTAAAATGACGAACAATTTGTAACGAAAAAAAAAATATCTAAGGGTTTTATATGTTTCTTGCTCTAAGAAAAGTTTATATATTATTAAACTTCCATTAATCAATAAATCATTTACCGTTCCGTGTAACTATACCTTAAATACAATGATCAATGCTACACCTTTCTTAAACCTTCCATGCTATATACTCTCTCTCTCTCTCTCTCTCTATCTCTGTCTCTCTCTCTCTCTCTCTCTCTCTCTCTCTCTCTCTCTCTCTCTCTCTCTCTCTCTCTCTCCTGACTGCATAATATAAAGGTTATCTCCCAACTTATAGAGAGAAATCGGTAGCTACTACAATATATTATCAACGGTAAAACAAATTAACCTATAAATAAGATAATATGATATACTTCC
>NC_090726.1:172568924-172573924 GCF_036898095.1 Palaemon carinicauda
ACGCAGTACTCTAGAAGTTTTATTCCAGCTGTTACCAAGTTGTGGAATGATCTTCCTAATCGGGTTGTTGAATCAGTAGAACTTCAAAAGTTCAAAGTTGGAGCAAATGCTTTTTTGTTGACCAGGCGGACATGAGTCTTTTTATAGTTTATATATGACATATTTGTTGTTGACGTTGTTAATAGTTTATATATGATATATCTCTTTTGACATTACTTTTTTTAGAATGATTTATTGTTAATTTGTTCTCTTCAGTTATTTATTTCCTTATTTCCTTTCCTCACTGGGCTATTTTTCCCTATTGGAGCCCCTGGGCTTATAGCATCTTGCTTTTCCAATTAGGGTTGTAGCTTGGATAGTAATAATAATAATATATATATATATATATATATATATATATATATATATATATATATATATATATATATATATATATGTATATGTATATATATACATATATATATATATATATATATATATATATATATATATATATATATATATATATATTTATATATAAATATATATATATATATATATATATATATATATATATATATATATATATATATATATATATATATATATAAATTTATATATATGCATATATATATTTATATATATATATATATATATATATATATATATATATATATATATATATATATGTACATATATACATATATTTATATATATATATATATATATATATATATATATATATATATATATATATATATATATATATATATATATATATATATATATATAAATATATATATATATATATATATATATATATATATATATATATATATATATATATATATATATATATATATATATATATATATATATATATGTACATATATACATATTTATATATATATATATATATATATATATATATATATATATATATATATATATATAATATATATATATATATATATATATATATATATATATATATATGTATATTTATATATATATATATATATATATATATATATATATATATATAAATATATATATATATATATATATATATATATATATATATATATATATATATATATATATATATATATATATATATATATATATATATATAAGTGTGTGTGTGTGTTTGTGTGTTTGTTTGTATGTATGTGTTATGTATGATTTTTTTTTACCCTATCACTAGCTTTTCACTACACTGTCATAGACGAACTTCATGTTATTATGCTGGTTCATGCTTTTTCATGTTGAATTATATTGACGTTCTTGCTTGCATAAAGCTGTATATTGTACCAACTGTGTGTCACACGATCATACATAGTTCATTTTGTGTATATATTATGCTTGTATCTTCACTCTCCCCTCGCACTAAAAAGAACCTGAATAAACAGGCCAGTTTTCTCCCTGTTAACGATATCGATTTTGAACATGAAATTTCCTGTTGCATTGAGCTTTTGGGTATAAAGGAGAGTGTTCTATTATAAACTTACTCAGTTGCTTTCTTCCTGTCTTTGAGTCACAACCTTCTCTCGGCCCGTCACATTGGTGACCCCGGTAGTCGACCTGGTCCTCTCGCATTCCACCACCCCTCACCTCTCCGTCGTTGGTACTATGGCAGACTTAACGGAAGTTAATGCAGCGACTCCCCCATTGAAACTTTCGTCATTTGCCAGCGGAGAGGAGTTTGCTTGGTTTCAGCCCGCAGAAGTACAGATTCGCATCAAGGGCGTGACTCGCTCAACCACCAAAGCAGATTATATTCTCGCGGCGATACCCGAGGACACCTTCCCGGAAATATCTGACTGGCTCTGTGAACAAGGAGACACCCCAATAGCATATGACTCCCTCAAAACATACCTTCTGCAGCAGTACTCGCGATCGCCAGCCGCCCGTATAGAAAAGCTTTCTCAGTTCTCACAACAACCGTTGGGGGACCAAAGGGCTTCGCTCACCCTCAGGGAAATGACCAGTATCACTCGCCTGCAACCTGCCGCAGACAGCTCTCCTCTTTGAGGTGAACCTACTTTTTGCCCTTTGGATATGCCGTTTACCCGGACATATACGCGCTGCCATACCCGATGTCGATAGTTTACCCATAAAGGACTTGATGACCAAGGCTGACTCCCTTATGGACAGCCACTTGAAGACCTCCATCAACACCTCCACCCCTGACAAAGAAGACACCTATTCAACGTCAACCGAAGCTGACGTGAATGCCATACACGCCTACCCCGTGACATGCCGAAGCGGCGACAAAGCCACCCACCACCCACCACTCGCTCGCTCCCCTACCAACGACTTCTACAGCCCATTTACTAACCCCCATCCACCACAGTTTTGCTACTACCACTTCAGATTTAGGGCAACTGCGAAGAAATATGCCAAGGATTATCAGTGTCCAAAAAACGTGTAAGTTGGCCATCGCTCGTGGCGGTGGCCTCCTGTGTTTCTAATCTTTACTCTTCACATGATGCAGGAACGGGCGTGCGATTTTTGGTAGACACAGGGGCTTGTCGTTCTCTTCTGCCAAGGGAACTCTTCAGGACACGACGTAGTCTGTCTACATCTGCCGACATCCGCTTAGTAGCTGCCAACGGATCTGCGATACCCACCTACGATTACGAGAACCTCACATTATCGTTCAGATAATCTTTACTCTTCACATGATGCAGGAACGGGCGTGCGATTTTTGGTAGACACAGGGGCTTGTCGTTCTCTTCTGCCAAGGGAACTCTTCAGGACACGACGTAGTCTGTCTACATCTGCCGATATCCGCTTAGTAGCTGCCAACGGATCTGCGATACCCACATACGATTACGAGAACCTCACATTATCGTTCAGATAATCTTTACTCTTCACATAATGCAGGAACGGGCGTGCAATTTTTGGTAGACACAGGGGCTTGTCGTTCTCTTCTGCCAAGGGAACTCTTCAGGACACGACATAGTCTGTCTACATCTGCCGACATCCGCTTAGTAGCTGCCAACGGATCTGCGATACCTACCTACGATTACGAGAACCTCACATTATCGTTCAGAAACGGTAAATTCAAATGGAAGTTTCTCGTTGCTAACGTCAAATTGCCAATCCTCGGTGCAGATTTCATCTCTCTTCTCCTCTTTTTGGTCGATGTCGCCCACTGACGATTGGTCAACGCATACTCGTACTTGTCAACAACTCTTCAACCCACCCCATCTAACCTCGTTCTCCACATAAGCGCACCCCGGATGCCTACACCCACCTCCTCACGTCGTACCCGGAAGTTTTCCGTCCAAAACTTCACCAAAAGTCAACGGCTCCTGTCAAGCACAGAATTTATCACCATATCAAGATGACGGGACCCCGAGTCTTTTCAAAATTCAGACGTGTCGCACCGGAACGATTGGCAGCCACCAAGCAGACGTTCCCCCAAATATAGGAAATGGTCCTTTGCCAAAATGGTCGTCACCCTTACACATCGTTCTGAAGAAAGACGGCTCCCTCCGACCGTGCGGGGATTACAGGCGCCTGAACATGCAAACAGAACCAGATCACTACCTCCTCCCAAACATTGTTGACGTGACTTCCTACCTGCACATAGCGAAGGTTTTCGCTACGCTTGACTTCCTGAAGGGGTATTATCAGGTGCCCATGAACCCAGAAGACATCCACAAGACTGCCATCACCATTCCGTTTGGTACAAACACCTTCAATTACTCCTGTTTTGACCTTCGTAATGCTTTGGCAACGTTTTAATGTCTCATGGATGGCATCTTAGGGGACCTCCCCTTTTGTGTATGTTATGTGGACGACATACTTGTGTTCTCCTCCTCAAAAGAGGAACACTTCCGTCACCTGCGCATCGTGCTCGACCGCCTACAACAGAACGGCCTTGTAGTCCGGTACGACAAGTGTACCTTTGCCGCCAACAAGGTGTCATTCTTAGGGCACTGCATCACTCCTGAAGGAGTTCATCCCTGCCTGAGAAGGTAGCAGCCATTCAGGACTTCCCCGCGCCCTCGACCGTCAAAGCTCTGCAGGAATTCTTGGGCATGATCAACTATTATCACCATTTTCTGCAGCCATTGCTGCCACTTTTGCTCCCCTCTTCACCTACCTCATGGGCAAGCCAATGGACCTGAAGTGGGGTCCCCTTCAAGAAGCGGCCTTCTGTAATGCAAAGAAGGCCCTATCAACAGCTGCGGCTTTCACTTTTCCTATCCCACAAGCCACTCTCTGCTTCTCCACCGATGCCAGCAACGTCGCTATTGGTGCAGTACTTGAGCAGGTTGTCAACGGCTCGCCCCGCCCATTAGCCTTCTTCAGCAGAAAACTGTCCAAGGCAGAATCAGTTTATTCTACCTTCGATCGAGAATTGCTGGCAGGCACTTGGCTGTCTGTCACTTTCGCCATTTCTTGGAATGTACGGCCTTCGTCATTCACACAGACCACATGCCTCTGGTGCATGCCTTCACTCGACAGTCTTACGCCCGGTCCGCCAGTCAACGCCGACATCTCTCCGCCGTGGCTGAATACAATTGCACCCTTCAATACGTCCCTGGGAAAATGAATCCTGTTGCTGATGATCTGTCAAGAAACACGTTGGCTGACATTCAACTGGGATTGGATTAAAACTCCTTGACTGAAGCCCAACGACAGGATCCAGAGTATCAAGTATGTAGGACATCCTGCACGCCCCTCCGTTGAGAAGACTTCTCCCTCGAAGACTCCAACACCACTCTCCTCTGTGACGTAAGTACTGGTAGACCGCGACCTTGGATTCCGGCTCCCATATGCCGGTAGGTGTTTGATTTCATTCACAGCCTTTCACATTCCTCGTACCATTCTATTGCACAGCTGCTGAAGACGAAGTTCATTTGTCACGGCATTTCAAAGGATGCTTAGGATTGGGTCCGCGCCTGTACTTCTTTCCAAACTCCTAAAGTACATCGACACACGGATTCAGGAGTGGGCACCTTTCCTCAACCTCAGCGTTGTTTTGCACATATTCACATCGATGT
>NC_090726.1:172581424-172586424 GCF_036898095.1 Palaemon carinicauda
GAATTTATCTTACACAATCCGAAGTATCAGGAATTTACACATATATATCAAGGGCTGTTGAAATTTTGTTTTTTGGGGGGTGAGGGGGGGGAGTAGGGCTAGGGAGTGGTATCAATATTGCTTAATCTTAATTAATACTGACTTTTCCAGTTTACATACAGTATGTATATATATATATATATATATATATATATATATATATATATATATATATATATATATATATATATATATATATGTATGTATATATATGTACATATATATATATATATATATATATATATATATATATATATATATATATATATATATATATATATATATATATATATATATATATGTATATATATGTATATATATATATATATATATATATATATATATATATATATATATATATATATATATATATATATATATATGTGTGTATATATATATATATATATATATATATATATATATATATATATATATATATATATATATGATTTTTCTTAAGTCAAACTATGATTAACTACCAGATCATTAATAAGATTTTGCTTACAATTAAATCTAAAATTTTCATTTAACAATCGATATATATTTAAGGTTCGATTGTGTAATGGAATAATTTCAATACATCAATGTCTATATAGGTTCTTCTATATCCTAGATAATGGAATGAAAAATGTTTCTATTCCATTAAGCCAAAAATACAGTAGCACAAAAAACAGAGGATTTTATATATCACCAATTATAACCGAAAATATGTTTCATCAATATGAGGTTTTATTTAGATTCTAGATTAATAAACTTTCCTAAATCATTCAGAAAATATAAAAAAAAAACAATAAAAGGAACAATTAAAATTTAGGGAAAGAGAGGAAAATAAAAATGGTTGGGTAGAAAAGAAACCTCTGGTTAAATCTAGCCATTTGTCACTTGGAGTTCACTTTCTCCACAAGCAATTTATTTCCTATTTTTCCTTAGAATCTAAATAAATGGATTCCAGTAGCGACACTTATCTTTTTAAAACCTTGTTAATAGTCAAGATATAGTGTTTTGGAAATCAAAAATTTCCATAATTTGCGGAAGTCTAATTTAAGCTCCAGTATAACAGAATAAGTGTGTAATCGCATTTGCATATCACCTTACATAGAAGCCTTCTTTAAGAAAATAAAATTATTATTCATTAATGTGCCTAATACCAAATTAGTGAGCGTACGGAATCAAGTATTCGGTTTTATATACTCATTCCGAATTCGCTAAATATTCTAGCAATATTTTATATCCTACACTTTATAATACAAAAAAAAATAAATAAATAAAATAAAATAAAGAAAGCCAAACATCAGAGTAAAAAAATTATTTTGATTATGCTTCCATACAAATGAATAATATATATTAACATGAACTCTTAGGTAATAATATTCCAAGATAAAATAAATTTAGTGTTCAGAAGGTTAGAGGGTTTAATCCTAGCTCCTTCTGCAGGTTTTTATTTAATTCATGTGGACATGGTGAAAATGATAAATACAATTGATTAGTGACACTCAACCTTCTGGTTCAGGAACAAAATTAGCAGCAAGAGAAAGATAATAATTCCGCTTTCTTCTGCCTCATAAAATAAGTGATAGATCTGAATAATGATACTGTATAAAATATTATGAGTTTTCTTATTCTATATATTTTTCAATGCAATTGGAAAATGGAGATAAATTGATATGCATGTAGCAATATGTGTAATATTTGTAATTTATATTCCGTTCCAAATAAATAGGTTATTTTCGCCTATTTTTCAACGTCATGGAAGGTTTTAGAATACAAGGACGGAAGAGCTCTACATATTGTTTATTTTCATGGGAAATAGATGCCCTTAACAATTGAGTACCAAAGTGCTAATCATTCCTACTATGTGCTTCATTTCTGTAGCTATTTGGACACAAACTTACTATAAAACAAACGCATTTGAATTTTATGTTCATTTTTGTCTGGCCGCATGATAATTCTTAGGAAAATAAAAATTTCACAATAAATGTCACAGAAACATTTCCTCCGTAAACAATCAATAGTTCAATTACATTTGGATAGGGCACCATTTACCGAAATCGGTAAGATAACCAAGTAATTACACTATTAATTAATCTAATTTTTAATTAATTTCCATGGAACCAAATGATGATTTATAGGTTTTATGGTATAACATTTATTGCTAGTAGGAATTTCATGGAATAACGATATTATTACATTCCGACAGGCATAATAACGCAGAATCTTCAAGCTCCCTCCCTTATATCTTAAAGAGTTTTACTTTACAGCAAATAGATGGTATCAGAGGCACATTGTCTCAACTAATATAGTATGTTATTTGACAACCACATGTGTCTCAAAAAATATTGTGCTAGGGAGTTAAAGGTTAGACTGAGGATTGATAGTTGGTAAATTGTCCAATGATTGTTTCCTTATTAGGGATGAATATTGTTTATCAGAAAATTGTGTTGAATTCATTATATACTATCAGAAACAACCTACGTTTACTTATGAAAGGGTTTAGTTTTTCCATGCACCTGTACAAGGGACAATGGTAACAATCATCAGCATAGTTAAGGTTGGTGGTACGATTTTAGGACAGCGCTGCAAAATGTAATTTCATTAAATGAAGAATTGATTACAGATTCAATTCATTTAACGAGTAAGTTTTTTTTATACCAATAGGTGAATAACTGGTATAATTTGATGATCTTATAATCAGCGTAATAAACAGACAAATAAAATTATGATAAAAACGGTCACATGTATATTTAGCCAACATTCAACTGTTGCATCATCCACTGTAAATCACCTATGAGATAAACATTATCATAATTTCCTTAGTATATGTGTGAATGTAAGTAAATATGTTTCTTCGTTCAATAAATAGTAGGTTAAAAGATGATATAATATATATATATATATATATATATATATATATATATATATATATATATATATATATATATATACTGTATATATATATATATATATATATATATATATATATATATATATATATATATATGTGTGTGTGTGTGTGTGTGTGTGTGTGTGAGAGAGAGAGAGAGAGAGAGAGAGAGGAGAGAGAGAGAGAGAGAGAGAGAGAGAGAGACAGTAATGTTTTTCCATTACCAGTAACGTCCGCGGTCTTTTTAAGTTAATGATAGGCCAATCGTGAAGATAAAAAAAGGCGGATTCTAAAAGATCGTTGAGAGAGAGAGAGAGAGAGAGAGAGAGAGAGAGAGAGAGAGAGAGAGAGAGAGAGAGAGAGAGAGAGAGAGGGAGAGAGAGAGAGAAATAACCCCAGGAAGCTTAATGGACATGCCATGACATATGAAATTTAAATGAAAGTTGGCACTGAAATGAAAAATAGAACCGGGTTTAGGCTAAACACATGCGAATAAAAACAGTAATTTCCATTCCAAGTGTAATAGTTGAAGGCTAAATGTCATGGATAAGAATATATTCTGTCTATTCCCTGTTATGTGTGGCCAATTGAAAATAGACTTTTCCATGTTCAAATTTATAGGACCATAAGGATGATAATTGCATGTTTACATCTAACTGTTTTTACCAAATGGATTGATTTGAGTATAAACATAGATAACAAAACAACATAATAATAATAGAGGGGAAACTAATAAGTTACACTCGTTACATTTTTTTTTTTTATCTGGAGTCTGATGAAAGTTTAAGAATGGAAGAAAACGTAGATAGGCCACCCATTTTTTTTTTTATATACGTTGCTTGCTGTAAGTGCATAACATGACTCAATTTACACGTTTATTTATGAAAATCTGAGTCATAAATGGACATAAACAGCTCGGAACGATTAACTTTGCACATACAGACGACTCAATGAAAACATTGAAGCAGTAAAAGAATAATCCACGAATGGAAAGCATAATCTCTCAGTCGTTGAACACTTCCAAGATATGTGAATAAAATACTTACTGATGAAAGATTTATGAAAGTACGCTTGAATTCTTTTAACCCAACTCTAAATGAAACGTGAAGCCTTTCGAAAAGTTGCAGAAAAACCCAAGTTATTTCATTATCTTAGTAAAAAGTCTTTTATAAAGGTAAATACATAGAAGGATTTCCCTTTAAATTTACGGTACAGTTTAAAAGTACCCGATATCAATCAATAGGTGCAAAAAAAGTCTCAGCTAAAAACTGTATTATTTTATGTTTTTTCATTCTCTTATGGGAAGAAAAAATTATCTTTCGGAATTCATTCACCATATTGCATAAAACTTGTATTTATCCCTTTTACTCCTTTACACAAGGAAATCCATATTACTCGTTTCTTCTTCGAGAGAAGTCTTCTCGGAATGTCCCCTTTAACTCAAATACAGTAGCCACTAGGGAGGCTTTGGTGCAAGAGCTTAGGTAAGTAATTACCTTACATTCATCCTCGGCTGAGGACTAGCACCGAGCGCAAGGGACCATTCAGCAAAGCATTAGTAATCGGGGATAGACTCACATTAAAATAATTGTGCACAAATAAATAACTATTTTATATCTGAAATATGCCGGGATATTTGTAGTAGGGAATATATATTAGTGTTATAATCATAACACAATATTTATTCTCCCGGTGTTTTTTATTGCATTTGAACTGCATGTAAATTAGTTTATTTCAAGCTTTAACGCTATGGTCTCTATTTGCTATGAGTAGCATTTATTTATTACACGCAAACAATGAGGCTTTGATTATAATCGATGTTGAATTAATAATACCGTATAGTATTTATTTTAGTATATTGTTTGTCATACTTTTTAAAATTTGATTATAGTATCTGAATAAGAAAATATAGTGGCTAGTTAATCTAATCCCATAAACTTAATATTATGTTTTGTATATCATATATTGCGCAATCCTAAGATTTTCTATTGCAAGTGAAAATAAGGGGATTTTAAAAGTCAACATTACCAAAGCAATTATAGGGCAGGTTTCTCCACCCTATCTGCGAATCAATGCTGTT